>NW_026539151.1:0-131030 GCF_027791375.1 Indicator indicator
ACTTATTTTTGGTGAGAATTTACACTTTCATAACACCTACGCATTTGCATTTCCACCCTAGGAGGATGAAGAATTTTACACAAGGAGCTGACAGCGTATTTTACTGCAGCTGTGGCACAACATCCAGTGCAGAGGGTTGAAACACGTGAAGCGTGGGTAAAGATTATGTGTTGGAGGGTACCACAGCCTCCTGCAGAACTGTAAAGTCTGTATTTAATGAGGGCACTTTTTCCATGAGTAACCTACAGAGCTGTGTAGAACACCTCTTTTCCTAGCAGGATTTCTCATTGTGAAAGATAATTGAAAATCTTATTAAACTATTAAATGTCTATGAGGTGATTATGCTGTTGTGATCACAAATATTCTCTTGGTAGAAGTGACTGCTGAGTAACCAGGCTATTCCATGCTGTGTATGTTAGGTTCTCTCATTAAAGGCTAAGAGAAAACCTGGTGAGGACCAGAGAAGCAATTTCAGGGAAAGGTGCCCTGTAACTTCACCAGCGAAAAGGGAGCACCCACAACCTCTCACTGCCTGAAACCATCAAAGGGCAGACAGTTGTCCCTGGTGTGAATCCCAAGAAGAGGAATCAAAAAGTCTTACCTCGAACTGCAAAAAACCCAAACAAATTCATTAAAGAGAGGTAGGTTAACAGCTATAAGACATAGGAGTATGCAAACAAATGGCAGCTCTGGAAGCTGCTGGAGGGATGAATTTTTACTTACGTTTTTCTTCATTCTCCTAAACATCTGCTATCCTCAAAATAACTGCCCGGTGAGTTGTTGGTAGCGTAATGCTACAGTGTCATGGATTGACTTGAACTTGCTGCTGTTATTCATACCATGATGAAGTGATGACCACTTCAAAAGAAAGGAAAGTGCTAACTGGAGCAAAGTGTTATGGGGCTTGAAGTTCAGACTGCAACATTGGAGGCTTCTTGTTCCAGTTCCTGCTTCTGGGTTCTGGGTTCTTGGGTATGGGTCTTTTCCTCTGAGATTGTGGTGGGACAAGGAGGGATGGGTGTGTAGTTTTCTGGCTTGGGCTTGTGGCTTGCTTCCTTCTGCTTGTTGCTGTTCTGCTAAATTGGATTAGGCTGAGGTGTAGTTAATTCTCCTTAAAGCATCCTTCTAGTGATGTGTTTTTTCAGTACTATAATATTATCAGTGTTTTGGCAGCTGCTGAACAAGCATCCAGGATGTGTTTTTCCATCATTTCCCTGCCCCAAGAGGACACTGAAGAATGGGCAAGATCATGGGAGGGGACACAGCTGAGCAAGCTGACCCAAACTGTGCCAAGGGGTATTTCATGTCATACAACGTCAGCTAAGATACAAGAATGAAGTGAAAGAAGGAAGTGGGGGATATTGATCTATGGCATTCATCCTCTGGAGGAACCACTACACATAGGAAGCCCTGCTTCCTGGAAGTCACCAACCACCATGTGCTGATGGGAAATTGTGATGGTTTGAAACTTTTTAATTTTTCTTCTCAAAGTTCGAGCAGAGAAAGCAAAAGAGTGTAAATAATGATTGTTCTAAACACTTCCATTGGATAGATAGAAATGTTTAAGAACTACTACTCAAAACAGAATTGGGACAGTTGGAGTGGGGAGTTCGCTTTCTTGCTGGGCTGTCTGGCTGCTGCTTCTTCTTCTCCTCTGATTGAAGATAACACACACTGACCTCGGCAAGCTAAGTTAACAGCCTCTTTGCTTTTAACTAACCCCGCTTTCTGCCAGGGGGTTTTGGGGGAAGGAGACCCCTGGGACAGAGGCCCCTTGGGAAATCCCCTTTGGGGGGAAGCAAAGGGAGATTGGTTGTGCTTTTCTGTTGATTGTATATATTTGTAAATGTTGTGAATTTTGTATATTTGTACATATTCATTGCATTTCATCATAGATTGTAGATTTGCTGGTAAATACAGCTCTCATTTGCTTTCCAGACTGAGCTAGTCTGGTTATTGTTGGTGTGCAGGGAATTTCAGCTCACACTGACAAAGAAATAGAGATTACAGAATCACATAATTAACCAGGCTGGAAAGATCCTCTAGTCCAACCTATCACCCAACACCATCTAATCAATTAAACCATGGCACTAAGTGTCTCATCCAGTCTTATTTTAAACACTTCTAGGGACGGTGACTCTGTGAGGGTGGCAGAACACTGGAACAGGCTGCCTAGGGGGGTTGTGGAGTCTCCCTCTCTGGAGAAACTCTAGACCCACGTGGACGAGTTCCTGTGTGAGCTGGTATAAGTAATCTTGCTTTGGGGTTGGACTAGATGAACTCTCAAGTTCCCTTCCAGCCCCTAACATTCTGTGATTCTGTGAGATTCTCCATTTGGGATAGTACCCTTGTAATTAATTCTTAATCTTTAAACTGCAGTATTGAAAGTAGAATTTTAACCTTGTGATTGGCTATTTCCTTCCTAACTTAAAACTGTCTTCCTCTTTCTGATTTCTTAGTGTACTGCAAACTCTAAGACACTGGTTAAAATAAAATACAAATAAGGAGGAAACAACCCCAGACCTGGACACCACTGTGTACTATGACTTCAAAAAATAACAGCTGTGGGTTTCTAAACTAATATAAGAAAACAAACAAATAATATAAAACAAACAAAATCCCACAGTGTACTGGAGAGCCTACTGTAGTAGTAGCATCTGTCTTAATTATGGAAATACATATGTCTAATGTGAATAATCAAGTAATTTTTGACAAAATCTCAGAACTATCTAATATATAACAGTTAAATAGTTGCATTTCACATATATAAACTAAATTTAAAAGTATACATCCTAAAAACACTAGCTCTGAATTGAGGGTTATGATGCTAATACTGTCATTCCCTGCTGTGGAACATAGTGAGAAGCACAAAGATTCCCTGGGAAATTTTGACAAACTTCTTCATAATGGTAGAAGTTAAAGCACTGGGCTACTTTTCCTGTCTGATATCATTGAACATTACATTTTGAATGGGAATCGTTACTTTAGGTAAGATAAGCATGTTAGACTAAGCCAGGAACAGTCTTCATGTGGTATGTACAATTTTGTATAAACTTAGATTAAGAAACTCTTCTGATTCAGTAATTCTTGGCCTACCTTATGATTTTGGTGGAAAATATTGTTCTCTGACACAGGTTATGATCTCCTCCCATCTAAATATGCAGCTTTTGCTGCTAGCTCTTGTGGAAAGAGAAGTGTGCCCACAAAAATCAGTGGTTGCACTGTAGCAGATGGGTTACTCATGTAGACAGGTCTTTATCTGCTGAAAATTAACTTTTGGCCGTAGATTTTGTGATGTTCTCATGAGACACAGACCAGCATCCTGATTGAAATAGGAGGAAGAGAGCAGAGTCGGCTTGAGCTACCTCCATCACCACTGCTGCTCCACAGCTGGTCTGGGATTCTACAACACATGAGACAGCAATGCTGCACCATGTGCTACCCTGTCTGAATCAATTGTAGCAGCTTATGCTGAACATCTTAATATATTTATGAAATCTAGTGAGGTACTCAGAATATATAATTCTGATCCTGATGCTTCAGATTAAATTTGACACATTTAACTTCTCTGATATTCTGACACAGTTAACTTCTCTGAAGTACTTCACTGGTTCCCCAACACTGTTTATGGAACTGCTGCTGTCATCTATACCATCACCTGCTGAGAAATGCAGCACAAACTGGTGGTCTCAGGTCAGAGAAAGACTCCAGGCTAAAAGCCAAAGTTGTATTTTTTCCTCTTCTTTACTTTAGTGATGAGTATTTTCCCAAATCAACAATCTGAATTTTGGCTGTAAACCTCATTAATTAAACAGTTAATTCTCCCTGTGGGTTGTTTTGTGGTTGCTGACCCATTCTTTAAGCATGAATGGCACAGCAACCTGAAGACTACAGGATGCTTTAGGGCACAACTACTACAAAGTCTCCTTGAACCCTTTTTATTTTTTTTCTGACAGCTACAACACTGTTTGCCACACACCCTCATATGTATATATAATTTTATACATATATATATATCTAGGAAAACAGTACCTGGGATGTGAAAGGAAAAGAGAGGCACAAAAAGATTCTGGTATTCTGTCAGAAATTGATTTTTTTTTTTTTTCTGGAGAAAATACGGAAGTGAATACAGTAAGAAAATGATCTCTAGAGCCCAGACTCTTGAGTTAAATAATTTTTGATGAATTTAAGGAAAAATAATTACAACAACATGAGATATCTAACTATGAATAAACTGATTTAAGCAACATCAGGAAGACAGAATAACAAATAGTTATCATGGTGCTGAATTGTGAATATGACCATGTTAGTGAATAAGAAACGGTGAAATTCATTGGCTAGCCATTCCTTATAAGATCTGCAAATCACTCACCCACAGAGAGATTAATCCTTCAAATGCATGCATCTAAAAGAAAAAGGCATGTATGTACAAAGAGCTTGTCGTGGAGAGGGGATTATTAGGGATGGAGGACGGTTATTAATGATGAATTATGGAATATTAATTATTAAAATTATTTATTAATTATTATTATTAATATCTATTAATCACCTTATATATATTGATTCTTATGCACGGTTGTAACAATATAGTTCATAACTGGTTTAGTATTTACAATTATACCCAATTATAATATTTACAGAATCAATTTCTAATTAAGGGAACGAAAGGTGCAGTTCCGCCACTTCTCCACTAGATGGAGATTCGACAAGACACTTGCGGCTTGCAACTATGTACAGAAATATTTATAATGTTATCACGAGGCAAGCCAAGCTAGAAATATCACGCGGCTACACACGGGCACTTTGAGTAGAAGGTTACTGAATGTTGTACACATGGAAAGACACATTCTGTCTTTCTGTGTAACGAGGCAAATTGCTGGGTTACGCTGGCTCGCTGCTTATCTGCCCAGGGCTGCTCCCATTTGGGTGGCGACTTTCTTTGTCCCCCTTGCCTCTGTGGGTGGGGGCAAGGCTTGCTTTCTCCTCCCGCGGTCTGCGGAGAGGGGTGACTTCCTTTCCACCTATCAACAGTTTCGCTTGGTGGGCTTGGAGCAGCTCCCTGAATGAAGGATCGGCTTGGCAGGGCCGGGTCCTTTTGGTGGTCGGCCCTCGCGATTGAGGGCGGTTCCCGGTAGGCGGGTTTCAGTGGGGGGATGCAGTGAAGCAATGCTTTCCCCCTCAGCTCTGCTTGAAGTGAGCTGACTCTGCCGAATCCCAGCAACTACTTTCCATTTAAATTACAATGCTGCAGTCTTTGCTTTTGACTTCATTGGAGAAGCTATCTTTTGCTCTCTCTTTCCCTCGGGGAAATCCCGGGTGCTTTGCCCTGACAACTCAGGGCCTGGAGCATCTGTGGCTGCTTTCCTCTCCCGCAAACAGCGGGGGCAACGCAAGATATGTTTCTGCTTATGGCTGCTTAATTAGCTTGCAGCAGATCTGGACTGCCTGGCTTCGGCTAGTTTTTCCCCTTTATGGTTTGCTTACCCTCTCTTGGGGCTTTTCATCAGTCCTTTTCGACTGGGTCTGATCTTACCCTGTCTCGGGCTTACAACACTGAGATTCTGCATCAGTGAAGGGATCTCCTTTGTGGGTTCCTCGAGCAGCTCAGTGAGCTGGCTTCTGTCCGTGTGCAGAGGCCTCTAGTGCACTTGCATGTGGGATTGAGAAGACTTGGGGGTTGCCGAGCTTCAGTGGCTCGGCCAAAGTGAGAGAAAGCAAAAGGAGAGAGCAAAGTAGTAAACAAGTGGAGCAGTACTTATAGATTCCTCGAGGCTGGGTCTGGCCAATGGGCACACTTGTCAACAACCTGCTTTCACCTATGGAAAAGGTGAAGCTAGAATTATGCCCTTAGATGGCAAGAGCATGAGCATTCCATGAGATAGGTGCATGCCGGTGTTTACCCCTTAGGAGTCAGGTTGGCGTCTGGGCTTTTGTTCTTCTCTCCTGAAAGGAGGGTGGAAGGGGGGGACTTACCAGAACATGTTGAGACAAGTTAGCTGGCATTCAGGGGCATAATTCTGGGCATATGATGCCTTCACTACAGAGCTGTGTGTGTATGAGTTAATTAATAAAACTGCTTTAATCATCAATGGAGACTAAGAAAGTGTGTAACATGGAGATATCTATTCTGTTGGCCAAATTTAGATGCCTGCTTTAATTTTATGTCCAGAATACAATATTTATGCTCATGTTTCTGATAACACACCCTCTAATGGAGGCTTTAATGAGAGAAAAGGTGGTTCAGAACTACAAATGAGCTAGCCAGCTGGCTGGTTCAGCTAAATGAGCTGATTATCTTCATTGTTATCCCATCCTCATGAAGGAAATGTTCACTGCAGCTGCCAGAAAAAGATTTAAGTCACCTCCGTTCCTGAGATCTGATGGTTTGGCAACCAAGCACGTTCAGTGTTGCCTGGCAAACTACAAGAGGTATTATTTATGGTAGGAAATTGCCCAAAAATGAAAGTAGTATGGGACTTGATCTATACGAAAGGTTGTAGTGGTTATCACTATTGTCTTCTTCAGCCAGTAGCTGACATTAAGCCTCCTACTATAAAGTTATTTGAGGAGAAGATTTAAATATTTCCCCATATAATTGGAGGAAATGGATGCTTTCACCACAACATTTCTAATACTGAGACTTTTAACACAACCTCACAGAAGTACTCCAGGATGTTTTCTTCAGAGGAAACTAAGCACAGAACAAAGTATAGATGTTTTAAAGTGTTAATTATGTTTTTTAATAGTAATAAGCCTAGACAATTTGATCATTACTGCACACTTTCTATAAGGGATTCATTTCCTTCTAAATGAGTTTCTTTTTTTATATGTTCTCTCCAGATATTTAATTCATCTATAATGTTACAAAAGCCTAAATATTTCACAAGTGCTAAAATTGTTAACTACTGTTCAGAGTACAGTATTGTTTCAGGGTGCTCCAAATCCCCCGCAGCTTCCCTCATTGTCTATCAGCAAAGGTCTGAATAGGGGAGACAAAGGTGTGAAACGCTCTTCCCCTGTCCTGATGGCAGTAATAACTACCTATTGTCCCTGCCGGGTGGAGGCCCCACAGGTATTTACCGGTGTGGGGAGAAGCCCACTGGGATTTGGAAATGTGATAACGGGATTATTTCACATTTTGACTTGAACAGATTGTCTAGGAATATATAAAACGATGAGCAGAGAGCAGTCAGGGTTCTCACTTTCTGCCGCTCTCAATTTCATACAGCTCACCAGTGTTTTGGGTCCCGCTCATTGCGGCTCTGCCATTTTGAGTGCTCATCTCTTGCTGCTCAAGAGCAAGCTCACTTCTCCCCAGACCGCCCTGCCAACCATGGACTTGCCTGCCACCACCAGCCTAGGACCAATCCTGCTCGGGAGCTTGCCAGCAAAGCCATGTGTCTGCCTGCCTGGGACTTGCCTGCTGTTTTGCTTCTCACTGGAACTGATTGCGTAATGCCTGAGCCTCAAATTGGATCACAAATTGACAGTTTCTGAGCCTGTCAGCAGAGAGAATCAGCTAGGGACCATCTCCAAATTCCTATTCTGATTTTTGTGAGTAAAACCCGTCCTTCTCATATCTCTCTAAAGGTTATTGGTTGGCCTTTGATTTATAAGTGGGTGAAACTATTTGTGGCTTAGCCTTTTCCAGTCTCTGAACTATCTAAACTGTATCAGAATTGCAGTAAGCATCCTGGAAGAATTTGTGACCAAATAGAACCTCTAAATAATTTTTGTACATAGTTTTGGAATGGGGTGTTGGTGAAAATAAAATAACTATATATTTTATAATTCCCACCTTGTTGATTTAACCCTAAACTAATACAAGTATGCTTTTGCGAGTGGGCTGTTTTAATATTCTTTCTTTTCATTCTTGGTTACATCAAGCCAAACTGTCTTCAATTAACATGAGTAATGTTACAGATTTGCAGATTCACAGATTGCATCTGGTTGGAAAAGACCCTCAAAGGCCATCTTGTCCAACTCCCCTGATCCCTACTGAGATCAGGGACACCTCTGACTAGATCAAGCTGCCCAGGGTCATATCAAGTCTCCAGGGACAGAACCTCAACCACATCCCTGGGAAACATCTTCCAGTATTTTTCTACTTTCATTGTAAAGAGCTTCCTCGTTATTCCTAACCTAAATTTAAATCTACCTTATTTCAGTCTGAAACCATTGCCCCTCATCCTATTGCTATAAGCCTGTCTAAACAACCCAGCCTTCCTGTACATCTTCTTCAGATATCAAAATGTAGTTACAAGCTCTCCCCAGAGCCTTCTCTTCTCCAGGCTGAACAGCCCCATGTTTTTCAGCCTGCCTTCATAGGAGGGGTACTCCAGCCCTCTAATCATCATTGTGGCCCTTTTCTGGATCCACTTCAGCATGTCCACATCTCTTTGGTGTTGGTGGTCCCAGAGGTCTTACCAAAGCAAGGTGGCAAAATCTCCTCTCTTAACCTGCTAGCCATGATTCTTTTGATGCCTCCTGGGCTGCAAGTGCACATTGTTGGCTCATGTCCAGCTTGTCATCCATCAGTACCCCCAGTTTGTTTTCTGCAGGGCTGCTTGCAATTTCATCATCTTCCACTGAGTATTGATGTTGAGGATTACCCTGACCTAGGTGTAGACCCTTGCACTTTTCCTTATTGAACCCCACAAGACTCTCCTTAGCCCACCTCTCCAGCCTGTTCAGACTCCTCTGGATGGCATCTCATCCTTCATTCTTATCAACCCCATCACTCAGCTTGTCGTCATCTGCAAATCTGCTGAGGAGTGTATTCTATCTCACTCTCAATATCATTGATGAAGTTATTGAACAACACTGGTCCCAACACAGACCCTTGAGGGACATCACTTGTTACCCATTTCCATCTGAATATTGAGCCATTGAGGACTACATTTTGCATGTGATTATCCAACCAATTTCTTATTCACTAGACAGTTCACCCATAAAATCTGTATCTCTCCAGCTTAGAGAGAAGGATCTCGTTGGGGACTGTGTCAAAGGCTTTACCAAAGTCCAGACAGATGACATCTGTTGGTCTTCCCTTGTCCACTGATGTAGTTACATCATCATAGAAAGACACTGGTCAGGCAGGACTTGGCCTTGGTGAAGCCAAGGTGGTTTTCTCCTATATCTTATACAGCAAGTGTTATTTGCTATATAAGATATTAAATGTACTTACACAACAGAATCAAAAAGACCAGCCAATAAAAGATGACTACAGCAGGGATCAGCTTGAGCTCTTTAGTTACCATAGAACCAGGTGTTTTGTATATGGTAGGAAAGTTACATCAGTACAAAAGTAAAAGGGAGAATAGTCACTTTTTTTTTTGACACAGAAAACCTGGATGCATGCATACAGTTCATCTAGGATAAATATTTACAAACACATGGGTTTATTCAGGGCATAAAATGTATCTGCAGAGTGCCAGCAGCATGTCTGCGGCCACCAAATTGTTGCAGATAGAAGTTAAATGTAATTTAAGTAGGGCAAAATACGTACACTAGCCTCCATATCATTTTACTTTTAACCTGTGTCTATTTATCCAAACCTACCTACTTTATAAATGAACCACAAATAAACGACATGGTGTTTTCACAGGGGACCCTAAAGCAGAAGTAAAGTTAGATTTGACAAATAAAGAACAGCAGCATTTGATCTCTATCCAGCTGAAAACTGTAACACTAAACTGCATAACCTTGTTTTTCAAACATGATGGCTGAATAATCCCAAGACAACTTCATACTTCAGCAGTGGTTACAAGAGCCAGGAAGCTTCAAGGAGACAGCTTACATTTCAGAGGAAAACTATTTTTGTGCAATTTTTCCCTCTTTCCCTGAATTATTCTGCAGTATTTCAATAGGGATCTCTTGGGAATATTTGGTGCCAAACAATAACAAATTTCCTCATCCTATTTCTGATATGATATTTAATAAACCCCAGGACATCCTCTGTTTATAGAAACTACAACTGCTCTGTTGAAGTCAGTGGATCCATGACTCCTTATTCTAGTCATTAACCCAAGCCCATTGAGCAATGCTATTGAAAAGACACAATTTTTTTTTCATATTTATGTTCTTGGGATCTTTCATAGTAGACGTATAATTCACCATGTTTAATGATGCAGATTAAACCCAGAAAACTATTTTATCTTTATGAATATTGAATCAATGTTCCCAGCATCAGGAGGTGTTTTTTCAAATGGTCAGTTAGAAGACACACAATCACATGAGTTTGTTCACTTTCAGAGAGACTCTCTTTAATTCTTGCTGATTTGGTTTCACATTAAAAAAATGTAGATGCAAAGCTCAGAGGAAACTATAATGAAGAAATACCCATTTTTTTTTCCTATATTGACTGAATTCTTATGCTCCAATCTCACTGGTAGAACTCTTATTTCCAGAAAAAATATTCCATTGCTGAGACTGGATGAAATTAAATTCATTAATTTTATTCCTGAAAAAAAAAAAAAAAAAAAGTAAAAGTTTTACTAGCTAAAAGTTGATTTTGAGATACTATTGATAAACTGAAAAGAAGGCATGGATCTGAAACATTTGACCCTGAACTATACTATTTTATTCTATATTGGCTTAAAAGAGTTCCAGACTTTTTCAAACGACAAAAAAAGTCAGAAAGAGGCTTTAGTGGAATGACTGTTTACATTGCAGTCAGCTGATGCATACAACCAGCAAATGTAATGGTGACAGTGAAAAATTACAGTCACAAAATCACCCTTACCTCTTCTGAGTCTGATGACTCTCATATATGAAAAACTTTAAGTTTTCAACATTTTTGTTATAATCATTGTGAGTTTGTGTGTGTACATTTGTATTTTAAACAAAAGAAATTTCCAGAATGCAATCTCCTCATCTCCTGCCTGCATGGCATTAGCTGGGGGCTCAGAAAAGAAAGTAAGAACCTTTCCTATGCTAATTCTGGATTTGTAGCTGCATAACTTTCAATTCATCAAGACTCAAAATGGAGCTTCCATTGTAGCAAAGACTTTTAGGTTTCTGATGGAGTGCATGGCATTTGTCCCTTTCTGAGAGGTGTGCAGTATCATAGCAGTTCAGCATCATTAGCATTCACTGCTACAGGGAAGAAAGAACTCTTCGACATTCATTGATCTCTGTCTGATATGCTTAATGAAACAATACATTGAATATGATAACACTGCCTTGAGGAAGAGAGGCAATTATTCCACTTCTGTGTATTAAGAATAACTTTTTTCCTTTTTGTTGGTGTACATCAGAAAAAGAAAATAAGCATGCTATAAGCACATTTATTCTTTCTCTTTTTTTTTCCCCCTCCTCTTCTCCCCCCACCTCCCTTTCAAATAAAAACATCTTAACCACATTTTTCTAGTATTCTGTGACCAGGACTTACATGACTGTGATTTGTGAAACAAGGGGAATATGAGCAGTAACTAATTGGTGAAGCATTGTAGACTTGCTAAGATTGTTCTGCGCACACAATGAAGTTGAGGTGCTAGCCATCATGCTTAAAATGAAGCAGCAGGCTTTAACCCTTCCCTTCCCATGCACACAGCTTCCCACCACACTTCTTCAAGAAGCTAGTATTTCTATATATAGGGGCTTTCTGTATTCCCTCAGTGTCCAAAACACTCGTAATACACCTGCTTTCATGCACAAGTCTCAGAAGACATTTTATGATGAGGAACGGCTTTGCGAGTGTTATAGATGTTAATGCTGCTGTTGCCCAGGATCACACAAAAGGTAAGCGGCTAAACAGTCATAAAAGCCATGTTTCTTCTGATACTCCTTGATATAGTTTTGTTTACACTTTCTTTTTATATGACAAACTTTGGATTTTTATGCATCACAATACCAAAGCTGCACAGAACATAGTTGAAATGTGAACCAGGGAAGACCTGCTGCTTCTATAAAATGTCAGGAAAGACCCTTACTACAGTCAATCTTTATTTCTGACTTCTGTAGTGCTGAGCTTTACAAGCATGAAATCTCTTTGCTAAGACATCATCTGTAGCAATAACTTCAGAGCAGGTTCCTTTTGCTGCTTGGAGACTTGCCTGTTATTAACATTTATGGAGAATATGAGACTATGAGACTGATGTGGACTAAGTGAGAAAGCCATAGGGAGGTATTTGCTTTAAAATGGGCAGCTACAGAAAAACTAGGAACCAAGATTACTTATTATTTCTCCTTGAATACAAATAATACAGATTAACGCTAAGTATATCTGATACATATCCCTATGTGTCTATCCTTTGAAATATATTCTTGCCTTCAGTATTTATATTCGGTTAGAAACAGGGACAGTCAGCAAAGCTTCAGACTAACTCTGCCCGGTGTAAAACCCACCGACTTGTCTCATTTAAAATGAACTAAAATGGGGATCTAGAATTATTTTTTCAGTCTAAATAATCACAGATTTCCTAGGCTGAAAACAACACTGGCAGAGTGCAGAACAGAACAAAGTATTTGTCAGTGGGGTGGGTAAGCATTTGGATATCTGGTAAAGAAAAACTGAAGCACTAAAATGACACAGGTCACCAAGGAATTCAAGTAGGTCATGAGATGAAGAAAAAATATAAAGGAGACAGAAGGTGAGAATGAAAAACTGATATAAACAATGAAAAAGAGACAATGTAAAGGGAGAAAAATTGAAACAGACAAGAAGGAGAGCAAATAGGAACACAAGAAAGAAGCTCTCAGGTATTAAACTCATTAGAATAAAAAGCTTCTTTATATGACTGAATTTGAGCCTCTCTTTTTCTTAAAGCAGTTTGAAGTATAAATCAGACTTCTCAGGGACAGATGTCTGTAAGTTCAGGCAGGTGAGACACACAAGGAAAAACTGCCAGATCAGAGAGAGTCAGTTTTACACATGAATCTTTAATCATCACTGTAAGATGAGTATTCTATCAGTATTTATTATTAAAGTGATTTCTAACACTAGGCAGGATCTTGGGTTGGTTTTAACCTTCTGTATTTCCTGTAAAATATATATATCTATATATATATATGTATATGAACAAGCACATGCATGCAACATCTAAGGAAAACATGTTAAACTGATAACAGAAATACCAATATTTTGAAGCTGGTCAATTTATCAAAATTTACCTTATAGTTTATTAGAAAAGATATCTTTTTAATGCTTCAGAATCTTGATCCTGTTAAATTAGAAATCTCCCTCTGCTGGTTAATTAATAAGACATACATTTTTTAATGTTTCTGATATTTGAAGCCCAAATTCAGAATTTTAACTCAAAGGACTGGCAGTTGTCCAGAAAACAGTATAAATAATATCTCCTACATTGTAACACCAACCTTCTGTCACAGACACTGATTGCACTTCTCACCAACTGTAAGGAGCTAAGTTTGTCTCTATTGAATTGCCTCTGCATTGTTTACCTTCCCAAAATGTTTCACACCATTGTCCCAGAGGACCACAAGCTCTGTGCTGACACTGGATCTCACTGTAAACAGGACTCACATCCTCAGGGTTTGCCTTCACACTATTGTCTCAAGAGGAATCATTTTATCTACAAGACCACAAACTCCATGCTGATAGACAGCGGATGCTGGGACTTACTGAGACAAGTTTTTGTGGACCTTCTCATGGACAAGACTCTCAAAAGATGACTGACACAGCAGCTTCCAAAGGTGTTTTCATACCGTTACCACAAGCTCTGTGACAATAGCAGATGAATACCACACAAGGCCACAAGTTCTGCTCTCAGGGGTGTTACCATAAGACCGGAGCTGGCACCAGTCAAATGTGTTCAACTTAATAGGACAGTGTGACTACATATGAGGCTGAAAAAGTTATAAAGCCCAAGAGGCAAAGGGAAGAGTTTGAAGCTTCCGCACCAGTCAAGCAGCAAGGCCTCATCTGGCTCCAACATCTCAGCCTTTGTTGCTGTAAGCTTCCCCACCATGGATCAAGATTTTCAGGGATCAGCGAACATCAGTTTGATCCAGGATGGTAATTATCTTTTTGCTTTGCTAATCCTTGCTTATTTCTTCCTTCTTTTCTGTATTTCTAACTTTTTCCCCTGCATATGTAAAAAAAGTGTTTTTCCCAAATCAACTACTTGATTCCTTTGAGGGATCCATAAAAGAATCATCCCTTCTGCAAAAAAGTGGATTGAGCCTCAAAAGAAGAGTGTTTAACACAGTTCCAGTGTTTCAGTGCATGTTTAGCCTTTATGGAAATTTAACAGATTTAATTTCCTTGGGCTTAAGGAAATGAAAATTAAACTTGATATAGGAATTCAATGCACAAATACTTTTTCTTGATCATCTTTTTCTATCAGCTGAAGCACTGCTAGAATATTTCCCTAGTTCCGGTCATAAGAGCTAAATGCATCATAATGGAGGAGATATTACTATCATAAAAGAATTTTTTTTTCCTGTGCTTCTTGAGACTGCAGACTTTGTTCCCACAAAACCATGCTAGCCAGTGATTTCTGTCTGGAAAATGCCTCTGATATGAAAGAATAGGTGACTTTTATTCTGCTTCATGTTTTTACATTTTTATTCTTTTTACACTTTTATTCTTTTTACACTTTTGGTAAATCTTGTAGGGAAACCTTTGGTACACACAACGTTTTTATCACCATAATTGCTCACATCACAGTAGGAACCTTGATGAAAATGTGAAGTACAAATCCTGGGATGACTTGCCACTTCTGTTAATATCAATATTAAAATGCTACTTATCCAAAAGTCTTGAAGAAAAAGATGCTCTTAGGTACTCTTTGGACAGCCACTGTTGACTGGTAGATGAAGACCGTACCTGAGCAGGGAGCAACAGCTATTAATAGTTTGCTATACATTTGAGCCTGCAAGACAAGATGAAAAGAAAGTAAAAATCCATGACAAATTATTTGTGAGATAACTGCCAAGCTGATCAAGTAATTTTTGCAGATCACTATTACTCCTGTCTTTGTTCTTGTTCAATTCTTCTGAAAAAGAGAGAATTTTGCTTAATAGGAATTTTTGTTTGTTTATTTTGATTTAAAAAAAAAAACACAGCAAACCAAACAAAAAAAACCCAAGTAGATGGGATGTAAACACACTGTAGAAATACATACATCTAACAAAAATATCACAGGAATTTCAACACCAATATATACAATAGAAACTACCAGATTGTGATTCATAATATTAGATAAAAACATTCACCATTGTTGGTAATTACATCTAATTAAATTATCTCCTTCAAACACCGGGTCACAAGGACCATGACTCTCCTCCTTGAAGAGGTGTATATTTCAATGTATTATCAAGACAAAAAAGAAGGAAGAGAATCACACTAACTGGGTGTTGACCAGCTAATATACTTGGTACCCCCACAATCCCTACTACAACTGCAGCCCTACAATGTCTCTGAGATGTGCATGCTGCAAAAATCACAAGTGGATAGTTTTCAAATATGTGGCTATTTGGAACAGAATAACTTCCTTGGTTTCTGACAATGATTTTTACTGTTACAGTATTCCTCTGGCACACTTACTGCAAGTATTCAAGAATTTCCTCGTGCCCTTGCTAACAGTAAGCTGATGAATGCTATCATTTCACATTTCTTTTTTTTTCTTTTTTCTTTTTTTCTTGTTTCTTGTTTCTTTTTCTTTTTTTTTTTTTTTTTTTTTTCCTTCTGGTGGACCAGAAGCTCACATAGAATTTAAAATGCACAAGATAAAACTATAAGTTAACTTTCTCATCTGGATTTGGTAGTAAGCCTTTTGCACTGAACATCATTTGCATACATCAGAGATTCTTGCATGTATGTGTCCCAGTCACTTATTCATTATTTTAATTTATTTCTAGCACAGCAATACCTAGGGGCCCCAGGAAAAGCCAGTTACACAGACATGCATATAATGAAAAGGTAGTTCTTGCCCTGAAGACCTCAGCATAGAGCTACCTACCTAGTGCAACAGAACCTCATGCAGAGATGCCAAGATTGTCTCTAAATGAGATGATACATTTATAGTATAATTCCATGCAGAGATACTCTCTGTCCCGGAAGCAGTGTAGTTACACCACTACAGACCTACATCTGGGTGAAATTTGTTGTAAATAATGTATAAATTGACAGCTATAATGCTTCCAGGTTCTGTTACTTCTGAAACTACATTTTACTGTACAGAATTATTCTTTAAATTTGCTATTGAAACAGAATAGGAAAAATAGCAGCTAAAGGTTTAAGTATCAGACTTGGGAGAGGTGCTCACACCAGAGATACTATATTTTAGACTGTGAGTTTAGTTGTCAAGATATCCTAATATTCCATTGGAGTGTAAAAAAGAGTCATTGGAGTGGAAAAAAAAAAGTAATGAAGGAAACCCCAACAAACCTACAACCCAAACCCACTTTATTTTGATTAATAAGTATTTATATATTTTTAAATTCTCACATGTACTTGCATATGGAGGTAGTCTTATCTGGAATGAATTGCCTAGGCTATTAATGAACTTCTTACAATGACAAGTAAAAATAAATTAAGAATACATTGTTTATTTATTCTCTTTAAAATATATATATATTAGTACAGGCAGGAATTCTTGTGAGGAAATCCGGTGGTTGTGCTACACAGATGGTCATATTACATTAACTCAGGAGTCCCTTCTGACTGAACAGTCCATTAAATTAAGTATGGAGTTGAAGGAAAAGGAGGGTGTGGTGGTTTGAGCCCTGGCTGGGGTTTAGGAGCTCAAATGATAACAGATCGGGATTCCTCCCCCTGCCCCTCTCCCTTTCTCTCGGCAGGGTGGAGAGAGAGAAGAAAGAAAACAAAAAGGGGAAAGGGGAAATTAATTTCGTGAAAGAAATAGTGTGAAGTCAGTTTGGAAGTAGGTGAAGTAAATTTTTTTTTTTTTTTTTTACAAAAGGGAAAGAAAGAATAATTTTGTATATATATGTATGTATATAGCAGGAATGGGGGGCGTTCACA
Source organism: Indicator indicator (assembly GCF_027791375.1). Classification (NCBI taxonomy): domain Eukaryota; kingdom Metazoa; phylum Chordata; class Aves; order Piciformes; family Indicatoridae; genus Indicator; species Indicator indicator. The sequence continues at coordinate 16,952 of NW_026539151.1, forward strand.
GAGGTGAGGGATGAGGGTAAGTGGGAAAAAAAATATATATAAAACCAATCCTGGATGGTCTTGTGTTCCCTTGGATGTCGGTGGATTCAGTTGGGAGAAAGGAGGCCCCAGCCACGTGGTCCGGTGCAGGAGGCAGTGGCGGCAGCAGGAGATCTTCTTGAGCGGACGAGGCAGGACAGAGGGTGAGCAGCAAGATGTCCGCCCTTTTTATAGGCTTGCTGGACAGGAAGGGAAAGTGGAATAGACCACCTTTGAGTCAGGGGACCACCTTCTCCCAGCAGGGGAGAGGCCAAGTCCTCCCCCAGATTAAGTTTCTTTTGTCCACCTGGGGCTGGGTTCTTCTCAGCCCCATCCAGGATGGGTGTGCCCCAGCACAGAGGGTTAGAACTTGCCTGTGAAAGTGACTGTTTTTTTCAGGTCAGAAATGAAATAAAAATCAGAACAGCAAACACCACTTAGGGTCATCATATTTATTTGTTTATAATGTTTAGCAAATTGAAACACTTTAGTTCAGGGTGAGTATTTACATCAATCTAAAATAATTTGATTTAATTCCTTTTAGAATATGTTCATTCTAAAGCACAGTTGGAATTCATAAAACCTGGGGATAGATGTGAAGGGTGTCCTGGGAAAGTGGTGCTCTACTGGATTTCTAGTTCCTTTGAGGAAATTTCTATCAATTTAATCCTCTGATGTCTTCCTTATCTGTACATGTTCATATAGATTGCTTTTCATTTTCCACAGATATATTAAAATAAAATCATAACACTTTGTTTCATGCTTGACAGATGTGGTGAAGGCACCATATGCCTAGAATTATGTTCCCAAATACCACCAGAATTGTCTCAACAAGTTTTGGTAAGTCCCCCCTTCCACCCTCCTTTCAGGAAAGGAGGACAAAGGCCCAGGCATCAAGCTGTCTCCTAAAGGGTAAACAACTGCATGCACCCTTCACATGGCATGCTCATGCTCTTTCCATCTAAGGGCATAATTCTAGCTTCATCTTTTCTATAGGTTGAAGCAGGTTGTTGACAAGTGTGCCCATTGGCCAGATGCAGCCTTGAGAAATCTATAAGTACTACTCAATTTGTTTACTACCTTGCTCTCTCCTTTTGTTTTCTTTCGCTTTGGTCGAGCTACGGAAGCTCGCAACCCCTAAGTCTTCTCACTCCCACACGCAAGGGTACTAGAAGCCTCTGCACCATGGAAAGAAGCCAGCTCACCGAGCTCCTCGAGGAACCAGTGAAGGAGATTCCTTCACTGATACAGAAAGATGGCGTAGTAAGCCCAGTTGAGAGGACTGAGGAAAGCCCGGAGGGTAAGATTTAGCCCAGAAGGGGAGGTACTAGCCCAAGCCTGGCAGTCCAGAACAGCTGCAGCCATAAGCAACTAATCAAGCAGAAACACATCTTGCGTGACCCCTGCCATTTGTGGGAGAGAAAAGGAGCCACCCAATCTCGCCACTCCACAGCCCTGTGCCATCAAAGTAACGTAATCTGGGATTTCCCGAGAGAGAAAGAGAGAGAGACATCCTCTCTGCTGACATCAAGCCACAGACTGCATTGACACTTTAAATGAAAGCAGTCGCCAAGAGATTCGGCATTGTCATCTCACTTTGAGCTGAGAGGGAAGTGCCACTTCACCACACCCCTTCCCCAACCCCACCCGTCAGGAACCGTCACCTCAATCCTGAGGGCCAACCCGGCCCCGCCCCCGTCGTGTAAGACCACTCCCCAGACTGGCCCTGCCTGGCCGACCCTGCTAAGGGAAACCACCAATTGACGGAAAGCCTCACCCCTCCACGGCTGCAGAGGAGAAAGAAAGCCTTGCCCCGACCCGTGTAGGTTGTGCAGACAGACATGGTTACACAGAGAGAAATGGTTGCGCAGACAGACATAGCTGTGCAGGCAGACGCCATTAATGAGGCACAGTCTCCTCCTCCTCCCTCTGCTGCCCAGATGGACACAGCAGTGGCTGCAGGATCTCAAAGCACACCTCCTGCCAACCCTGCACAGACTCCCTCTGCTCCTGCTAACCCTGCACAAAATTCCTCTACTCCTTCCAACTCTGCTGTGAATGTGAAAGCTCAACCAGTGAATTTGGTTGCCACTATCAGCAGAAAGCGCAAAGGAGCTGCAGGAGGAGATGCAGATGCTGCAGGAGATGGTGCAGATGGAGATGAGGGTCCTTCTACTCAGGATCCCTCTGTTAAGAAAGATCCTTCTGGTGAGGAAGAGAAGGTTAGCCTTAAAACTCTGGCAGACCTCTTGATTCCACACATGGATGATGGAGATGTAGACCCTGCTAAATTAGCAACTGCTGGTAGTGCCTCTGAACTCAAGGAAATTCAAAGGAGGATTAAAAGAGTATTATGGGGACAGCGACCTCAGCATGATGATGATGAGGAGGAGGAGGATGACATACAGTCAGCTAATGCACCCAGACAGGAAATTAGACATGTGAGGAAGGATTACATCAGAGAAGATAATGAGCCAGTCCTGTCTTGGCTAGCCAGGTGTTTTGATATGGGAGCCCCAGCATTGGTGGTAGGCGACAAGTCAGCCTCTCAGTTGGGGATGCTCTCAAAGGATACAAGCATAGACAGGCATCTAGGCAAGTGCATTGGTAAAGTTTCTCTGTGGGCACGCCTCCTACTGGCAGTCTCGCTGAGGTACCCCAGCAGAGATGATTTACCATGGAACCCTAAGCCTTGGACCACAATAGATGAGGAAATCAAGCGTCTGAGAGAATTTGTGGTGAGAGAAATAATATATGGAGATCGTAAGACTCTGAATCCTGATGGAATTCCTGTGGGAACAGGCCTTGCCTAAAAGCTCATTAAGCTTGCTCCTCCTAATTATGCTACTATTCTGGCAAGCAGAATTGTGGCAAGAAATTATGGTGGAGTGCCTCCTACTGTTGGCCATTTCACTGACCAAATGAGGCAATTGGAGGATAGTCTTGCACGTACTTCTTTGGTTTCAGCCATTGAAAATTTGTCTGGAAAGATGGAGAATTGCATGAAAGAGCTGAAGGAGGAACTTAAATCCTCCATATCCAACTTGATGAAGGGGGATGATTCTGATTCCTCTTCCTCCAGATGGATACAAGTTTCAGCTGTTAGGAACAGACGTGCTCCAAGAAGGCCATTCCAAAACAGGTCAAACCGAAACAGACAGCAGAAGCAATCATGTGGCAGTATCTGGATAACTCTGTGTGATCAGTTTGGTGAGAACATGAACAGATGGGATGGTCAACCAACTTCTGATCTTTTCAAGAGGTTATGGGAGCTGCAGAGTGACAGATCCCGAGGTAGCAATACCAGGAGGGTAGCTGTAGCTTCCTCAGTTTCCCAGAACAACTCTGATAGCTCCAACAGTGATCCTAATTCTGATGCTGGACGTTGTGCCAGCTGTACATGTGGAGGTAATCCCCACCATTAGGGGTGCCCTGCCTTCCGCCAGGGGGAGGTAAGGGATAATGGAGATAACAGAATCTATTGGGATGTGTACATCCAGTGGTCTGGCACTTCAAGATTTCAGAAGTACAGGGCCTTGGTTGACACAGGAGCTCAGTGCACCATAATACCATCAAATTATCAAGGGGGAGAATCTATAACTATTCAGGGAGTCACTGGTGGATCTCAAAAGTTGTTTAAGATAGAGGTTGACATAAGTTTAACTGGGAAGCCATGGGTCTGGGACCTGTCCAAACTGGCCCAGACATTAAGAACACTCTGTACACAGCTGCGAGTGACAATAGTCCAACCTGGTACTTATGGCAAAGAGCTCCAGGTGAAACATGAGGACATCCTCTTGGTTTCTGGGGTCGTGGCTACAGAGGTTCAGAGGCAAACTACACTCCAACAGAGAAAGAGATTTTAGCTGCTTCTGAAGGAGTGAAAGCTGCTTCTGAAGTGATTGGAACTGAGTCACAACTTCTTCTAGCTCCTAGATTGCCAGTTCTGAATTGGATGTTCAAAGGCAAAGGTTCTTCACCACATCATGCAACAGATGCTACCTGGTCTAAGTGGATGGCTCTGATAACACAGAGAGCTCGAATGGGAAATCTCGAAAGGCCTGGTTTGGTGGAGGTGATCACAAACTGGCCAGAAGGCACAAGCTGTGCTGAACCTCCAGAGGAGAGAGTAACTCGCGCTGAGGAAGCTCCTCCTTACAGTGATCTGTCTGATGATGAAAAGAGATATGCTTTGTTCACAGACGGTTCCTGTCATCTTTTTGGGAACAAGCGAAGGTGGAAATCTGCAGTGTGGAGTCCAACACGCGGAGTTGCAGAAGCGAGAGATGGAGAAGGGGAATCCAGCCAATTTGCAGAGGTAAAAGCTGTCCAGCTAGCTCTTAACGTAGCTGAACATGAGAGATGGCCAAAGCTTTATCTCTACACTGACTCATGGATGGTAGCCAATGCCTTCTGGGGTTGGCTGAAAGACTGGAAGAAGAATGGCTGGCAGAGAAAAGGAAAGCCTATCTGGGCTGCAGATCTGTGGCAAGACATTGCTGCTCGCATTGAGAGAATCCCAGTGAAAGTGAGACACATCGATGCTCACATTCCTAAGAGCAAAGCTACTGAAGAACAACAACACAACCATCAGGCAGATCTAGCTGCAAGAGTTTCCCAGGTGGACACAAACTCTGATCCTGATCCTGATCTTGACTGGAAACACTGAGGTGAGCTGTTCTTAGCTCGGTGGGCCCATGACTCGTCAGGACATCAAGGCAGAGATGCAACCTACCGATGGGCTCGTGACAGATCCATTGACATTTCCATGGATGCTATCACACAAGTCATCCATGACTGTGACATTTGTGCTGCTATTAAGCACGGAAAGCGGATCAAGCCCTTGTGGTATGCTGACCGATGGTCCAAGTATAAGTATGGTGAAGCCTGGCAGATTGACTACATCACTCTACCTCGTTCTCCATCTGGTAAGCAGTATGTGCTGACTATGGTAGAGGCAAGCACTGGATGGCTGGAAACTTATCCAGTTCCTCATGCAACTGCACATAACACCATTCTTGGTCTGGAAAGACAGATCCTGTGGAGACACGGAACTCCAGAGAGGATTGAGTCAGACAATAGAACTCATTTCAAGAACAATCTTGTAAAAACTGGGCCAAAGAGCACGGCATCAAGTGGATATTCCACATTCCCTACTATGCACCAGCTGCAGGGAAGATCGCACGCTACAACGGTTTGCTGAAAACCACTCTCAAAGCCATGGGGGGTGGATCTTTGAAAAACTGGGAGAAACATTTAGCACAAGCAACCTGGTTGGTGAATAGTAGAGGTTCAGTGAATCGAGCTGGACCTGCCCAATCAGATTTGTTGCGAAAGGACGAAGGTGATAGAGTTCCTGTTATCAGAGAAAAGAATCTGTTAGGCAAAACTGTTTGGGTATTTTCTCATTCAGGAGAGGCCAAACCTGTCCGAGGGATGGTTTCTGCTGAAGGTCCTGGTCATACATATTGGGTAATGCAAGAACATGGTGAAATTCAGTGCATTCCACAAAGAAATCTAACTTTGGCTGAGAGAGGTTAAATTCAGTGTGTTGCGCAGATACAGCATCGCGCCCAAGAGGAGAGTTCGTGAGATCTACGGTGCACGAACCCTGAGAGCCCTGAGTCACCTGAGAGTCCCTGTTCCTTTCTTCGCTCCATCTGCGAGGAAACAAGCTGTTTGCTGTTTTTCCTGTGATTTGACTCTTTTGAATCATCTATATCTGAGATAGCCGGAATGGACTATGATCTTTATTCACCTATTGTTGTAGATATTATTTTAGATTAGATAAATGGTAGTAGCAGCCAATGGAATTGTTTAGAAGGGGTGGACTGTGATGGTTTGAAACTGTCTTTTTAATTTTTCCTTGCAAAGTTCAGAACAAAGTGAAAGAATGTAAATAAGTCACTATTGGGTGTAAGAAAGCAAAATGATTGTTCTAAACACTTCCATTGGATAGATAGAAATATTTAAGAACTATTACCCAAAACAAAGTGGGCGCTCTGCACTTTCTGTGTTTGGCAGTGGGGGCAATTGCTGGGCTGTCTGGCTGCTGTTTCTTCTTCTCTTCTGGCTGAAGATAACACGTACTGACCTTGGCAGCTAAGTTAAAAACTTTCTGCTTAACTAATTCTGCGTCTCTGTCCAGGGGAATCTGGGGGGAAGCTCCTGGGAGAGAGAGAGGCCCCTTTGGGAGGGTCCCCTTGGGGGGAAGCAAAGGGAGATCGGTTGTGCTTTTCTGTTGATTGTATATATTTGTACATGTTGTGAATTTTGTATATTTGTACATATTCATTGCATTTCTCTGCTTGTAAATACAGCCTTCATTTGCTTCCAGACTGGGTTAGCCTGGTTATTGTCGGTGGAGGGGGGGGGTATTTCAGCTCACACCAACACACTGCTGTACCACACAGCTTGGTGTCACCAGCAAACTTGCTGAGGGTGAATTCAATGCCACTGCCCATGTCCCTAGCAAAGATGTTAAACAAGACTGGTCCTGGCACTGATCCCTGAGGGACTCCACTTGGACATGGACCCATTGACATCCACCCTTTGGGTGCAGCCATCAAGCCAGATTTTTATCCACTGTATGGTCCATCCAACTCAGTATATTAGAGGTTGGAAGGAACCTCAAGAGATCATAGGATCCAACCCTCCTGCCAAAGCAGGATCACCTAGGACAGGCCCAATACCGATCCCTGGGGGACACCACTTGCCACAGGCCTCCAAGCTGACTCTGTGCATTTGATGACAACCCTCTGAACTCTGCTGTGGATCCAGTTTGCAATCCACCTCACTGACCAACCATCTATGACACATCTCCTTAGCTTTTCTATGAGCATGTTATTGGAGACTGTATGAAAAGCTTTACTGAATTCAAGATATATGACATCCACTGCTGTTCCCTCGTTTACCCACTTGGTCATAACTTCATAGAAGGCTATCAGGTTAGTTAGACAAGACTTCCCTTTGGCAAATCCATGTTGGCTACTCCTCATAATACCTTCTTGCTTTCCATGTGGTTAGAGTTGACCTCCAGGTTGAGCTGCTCCGTAATTTTTCCAGGGATGGAGGTGAGGCTGACTTGTCTGTCATTGCCTGGGTCCTTCTTCTTGCCTTTTTTGAAGACTGGAGTGACATTTGCTTTCTTCCACTCATTATCAAACCCATACTTTACAACTTGGAGACCAGGATATTGTGTGGGACAGTGTTGAAGGTTTTGCTCATCCAGATGCAAATGTCCAGATAAATGACATCAGTTACTTGGCCTTCATCTATTAATGTTGTGACCTTGTCATAGAAAGCCACCATGTTTGTGAGGCAGGAGTTGCCCTTGGTGAAGCTGTGCTGATTGTACCAAATCAACCCTCTGTTATTTTTCTGCCTCAACAGTGCCTCCAGGAAGATCTGCTCCATGATCTTACCAGGCACAGATGTGAGACTGACTGGTCTATACTTTCCTAGGTCATCCTTCTTATCTTCTTTCCCACGACCTTTGGAATATAACAGAGAGTGGTTTAGCAACCTCCTCCGCCAGTTCTCTCAGCACCTGTGGGTGTGTCTCATCAGGTCCCATGGACTTGACACTTTCAGGTTCTTCAGATGGTCACGAACCTGATATTCACTCACAATGGGCAGTTCCTTCCTTCAGTCTCTTCCATTATCTTCCATTATATTGGGAGTGTGTCTGGAGCCTTTGATCTTTGTTACGATATTTATTAATGACAATATGTAGCTATTAATAATTAGAATATGAAAGATTTTAACCATGCATAAAAATATTATGGGAATATTCATGTGATATTTTGTTCTTTTTTTTTGGAATTAGAAAAATTTTCAGGTGCCTCAAATTCTCTGAGATACTGAGATTCTGAGCTACAAATAATAGTTTTGTCTACATTTTGTGTATATACTCAATCTGTCAATTGTCTGATATCTCTCACTTTGGGGGCTTTTAGAGTGTCATTTTCAAGGGATTTGAATACTTATTCTCAGCATTTACCTTATACACCTTATCAGGTGTATTTAAAATGAAGATGCCATACTAACAATTATTAAATTAATTAATAAGAATTAAATATTAAAAAGCAGGTTGGGATCTTCCTTTTCCCTGTGGCTAATTTCAAAAGCTGCTGGAACAATTACCCCATTGTGATAAATTCTGGAAGAGACTTTTAAAATAGCTTTTAAAGTGATCTGTTTTTTAACACAATTACTATCAACACATGGGTGTAAAAAAATAAGTACCTTCTGTCTCAATAAATATCTTGGCCTGAAACTGTGAAACTGTATCTGTGAAGTGTTTTTCTTACTGAATCCACCCTAGAAAAACAAAATAGTTATTGTTTAATTATCAAAGATGTGAGTTTTCTCTACTAACTACAAAGTAGGATTCTTAAAGTTTTTTCCAGTGCTAGAAAACATCTCTTGAACCTGTTTTTAAATGGAGGAGCGTAAAATGAAACATGGGATACAAATCTACAGGCACTATTTTCCCCTATTGCCCACAACACAGGTAGCAACCCAAGAATTCGTCTCCCACTCTATGAACCTTACAGAAATTGCTCCACTGCTTTTAGTCAGTCAAGCCTCTGGGGAAAGAAAGATCCCATTTACTAATAAGATTTCAAGGGTCACCAAGAGAAGACTTTTCATTATAATGGTCTTGTTTTCTGAGGAACGGTAAAAGACTTTCCAAGGTGAAGTAGTGAGAAATGTAATCTCATTCTAATCTCAAGGAGGTGCCTTTTTCTGTTATTAATATTGCTTCTTCACCATTAGTTACAACTCCAGAAAATAAGTAATACATGCCTAATATCAGGCAAATTTTCAAATCTGATTGATTTCCATTGAGTTTTGAACTTGTGCTTAAATTATAGTTCCTTCTCTTGCCTTGGGAAAAGAATTTTTCCCTTGACTTTAAAAGCATCATACCTACACACCAGTAAAATATTTTAAAACCCACAAGAACTTATAGTAAACAATCATCTCATTACTTGTGACTCTTTCAAGTATTATTTTTCACGACAGTCACTATTAACAGCCACTAAATATGGATTAATAGAATAATTAATGTCAGAATGGATGTCTGGGTATTACCTAATCTATCATGGTGCTAAATGCAGGCTTAATTAAATCAGGCTGCTCAAGACCTTGTGCAGTTGAGTTCCAACCTTTTCCAAGTACAGAGGTTCTTATTGCTTTTAGTTTTGCTCTTGTTGCTATTAAAATTATATACTGCAAAGTTTGAAGAAAAATTTGTGATTTCAAAACCTTTCATTTCTGTTATCAGTGCCCCAATATGGACTCTTAATCCCTACTTAAGTAGGAATTGCTCCTCAATATGCAGTGAAACATTTTTATTTACAAAACCAAAGCAGAAAAACGCATTGTCTCATCTGGAACTCCTCAGAGGATCCCAACTATAATATAATTGTGCCTTTACACACAGTTGCCCTACCTGCTTCCTTCCAGTAATTGAGAGTTTATAATATTCTCCACTTCATGGAGAATTTCCTCTATTTCCTCTCTGTAAGGGATAGAGGTGAGGGAAGTGTTGGTTGTGTGGAAGAAAGAAAGATCTGGCTACAAGGGATCTTGTGAAGAGTGGTGGGTAGGAGTCTGGGGAAGTAATAACTCAGAAATTAGGGTAAGTATGTAGATAGCCTGAAGGAAGCAGCTTTTAAGTTAAAACTGAAGAATGTGAGAAAGCAGATGGCTTAGAAATACATATGGGAGCAAAGGAGAGAGAGGACGAAACCTATAAAATCTCTAAGGATTATTATACATACTATTAAATTGCAAGTGCCAAGCTACGTCATCAAGCAGGGTTATCATGCTCTCCTAAGCTTATCACAAACTCACCCACTATTTCCATTTCCTTAAGTCCAAATGTTAGAGCATTTTATAATCTTATTATATTGTTCCACTTTTCTCACTTCCTTTTGCTCTGCAAAAAGCAGACAGGAGATATATTTGCAGAACTTGTTTTTCTAAACCAGCACAGACTGTAAATTATTCCTCAGCATCTGTTGTCAGCTTCTGATGGATGTCCTTAGCTGTTTGATACAATCTCTGTGAAGTCAAAATAGAATATTCTTTCTCACCCTGTTCTGGTCCAGCACCAGTACCAGTCTTCTCCCTTACATCTTTGCTTTTTTTTCAGCTGTTTGCCCCTCAATGACTCACAAATCCCTTTCTTTTTTTTTTTTTCCTAAGTTGCAAACCAAATATTTCTACATTCCCATTCTCAAACCACATTCTCTTCCAACCTACCTTACTGCCACCTTAAAACAAGGTCTTAAATATTTGGTCCTCATAACAGCCAACTTCTTTGCATATATCTCAGACCAGTTAGAAAAAACAGACCAGAAAATATTGATTAACAGTTACAATTCCAAATTTGGATCTAACACGACTTCAGCAAAATCCACGTGGTGCAGAAAAGGTGATATCAGTGATTCACAACACAGACAAAACATCCTCTTGCTTCAAAAATTTGAATTAGAAAAAAAAAAGAGAGAAAAAATGGTTTCGTCCCTCCTGTGACTCTAGTCAGCAATTATAGCAGTATGCATAACACATAAGCAAACAGTACAATACAGCGCTACTTCTTCCTCCCACAATACATCTGACATTAGAAGTCCAGAGTGAGTACATCAAGACCAACCAGCTTTGTGGTCTCACCAGAGCGTTTTTTTTACAGGTTGGCTCTTCACTGTATTTATATGGGAAGTTACTGTGCAGTGGTATTAGCTTTGTTTATGACTGGCTGTATGTGTTCCTTGTTCCAGATTTGAATTTCTACTTCTCTACAGGTGATATGGCTTCTGAATTTTCAGCTTATATTATGTGCAAATTGAGAAAAGAAACCAGCCCACTTCTATGTTCAGCTTGGAGAGGAAAAGACTCTGGAGAGACATAATAGCGGCCTTCTAGTTCCTGAAAAGGGCCTACAAGAAGGCTGGAAAGGGACTATTTGCAAAGGCCTGTAGTGCTATGACAAGACACAATGGTTTGAAATTAGAGAGGAGTAGATTTAGGCTGGACATTAGGAGAAAGATCTTTACCCTGAGGGTAGTGGAATAGTGGAACAAGTTATCCAGGGAGGTAGCTGAGGCCACATCCTGTGGAGATATTCAAAGTCAGGCTTTACAGGGCTCTGGGCAACCTGATCTAATGGAAGATGTCCCCGCTCACTGCAGAAGGGTTGGACTAGAGAATATTTGGAGCTTCCCTCCAACCCTAACCATTCTATGATTCTCTGATTCTATATTAATCAGATGTTCAGATGTTGTTAATGTCTCTTTAAAGGCCATATCAAAATCATATTTATCTCCCTAAAATTTATTTTATTTTACTGGGAAGTTATATTCTCAATTTTGTGGTCTTAGACACTACACTCCATGCATTAGTACAGGTTAGGGGTTGACCTACTGGAAAGCAACTCTATGGAGAAGGACCTTGGAGTCCTCGTGGACAAGTTAACCATGAGCCAGAATTGTGCTTCTGTGACCAGGAAGGCCAGTGGTATAGCAGGATAAGTTAACCAAGTCTAGTTGAGAGGTGTCCATACCCATGGTAAGGAGGTTACAGTAGATAATCTCTAATGTCCCTTTCAGTCGAAGCCATTTCTGTAATTCTGTGATTCTACACTTAAGAACAGCGTAAGCAGTGGGTCAAGAAAGGTTCTTCTGCCCTTCTGTTTTGCCTCAGTGAGGCTACATATGGAATACTGTGTCCAATTCAGGACTCCCCCAGTTCAAGACAGAAAACTACTGGAGAGAGTTCATCAGAGGGCTACAAAGATGATGAGGGGACTCCCTTGTGAGGAAAGACAGAGGCCTGAGGCCATTTAGAATAGAGCAGAGAAGATGGAGAGGGTATCACATGTGTGCTTGTCATTATCTAAAGTTTGGGGGTCAAGAGAATGAGGCTAGTCTCTTTTCAGTGATGTCCAGTTATAGAACAAGAAGCAGTGGAAACAAAGTAGAACACAGAAGGTTTCACTTAGACATAAGGAAAGATTTATTTATTTGGCATATAATGGAGCACTTGAACATGCTGTTCAGAGAGGTTGTGGAGTCTCCTTCTCTGAAGACTTTCAAAACACACTTGGACAAGTTCCTGTGCAACCTGCTCTGAGTGTACCTGCTTTAACAGGGGCTTTGGACAAGATGTTCTCCAGAGGTACCTTCTAATCTGTACCATTCTGTGATTCTGCTGATTCTGTGATATGCTGGTAAAATAAACAGAAATCAGGTTCGTGATCACCTGAAGAACCTGAAAGTATTCAAGTCCATGGGACCCGACGGGATACACCCACGGGTACTAAGAGAACTGGCAGATGAGGTTGCTAAACCCCTCTCTATTATATTCCAAAAGTCCTGGCAGTCTGGGGAAGTCCCCACTGACTGGAAAAGGGGAAACATTACTCCCATTTTCAAAGAGGGTAAGAAGGAAGAACCAGGGAACTACAGGCCAGTCAGTCTCACCTCTGTGCCTAGTAAGATCATGGAGCACATTCTCCTGGAGGCACTACTGAGACAGAAGAATAGTGAAGAGGTGATTTGGTACAGTCAGCATGGGTTTACCAAGGGCAAATCCTGCCTGACAAATCTGGTGGCCTTCTATGACAAAGTCACAACATTAATAGATGAGGGGAGAGCAACTTATGTCATTTACCTGGACCTGAGCAACGCCTTCCACACTGTCCCACACCACATCCTGGTCTCCAAACTGGTGACACATGGGTTTGATGGGTGGACCACGAGATGGATAAAGAACTGGCTTGATGGCCGCACCCAAAGAGTGGCTGTCAATGGCTCCATGTCCCAGTGGAGGCCAGTGACAAGCGGAGTCCCTCAGAGCTCAGTCCTGGGACCAGTCTTGTTCATGGTGTCTTGGTGACATGGACAGTGGCATTGAGTGCACCCTCAGCAAGTTTGCTGACATCAAACTACACATTTTGCTGATATTTTAAGGAATTCACAAAATATGGGTGCCACGCAAGACTGTAACGTATCTTGTTCGCCGAATCTATGGATGAAGGGAACCTTGACTTACAACACTTGCTTTCTATATTTTTTCTGTATTTTGTTTTCTTGTTATCCCACATTACCTAGAAATTATTTCATGTTTTATCACATGCTGGCAGATTAAAAGATTTAGTAAAGATCTGATAAAAGAAATTAATAGTAACTCCATTCAGCTTGGCAAATTTTGAACAATACTATATATAATCCAGTTCATAGTTGTTTATCCTGTTTATCAGAAGACACTTGAAAAATTCAGATCTAGAGTCTTGCTAGATATTGAATAAGACAACAATGATCCTTTCAGAAGTAAGAACACTCTTTTGGAGTCAATATCTTTTGGCACGTGTTATATAGAAAAGGAGAATGGAAAGGAAGAAGATTTGAGAGAAAGATTAAGTTACAATAATTTCAAAATTTTCTGCAATACAAAGTCCAGCCAGTGCTTAGCATGGTTCTGTTCTGAGTTATTCAGGCTGGCATTAAACAATATAAGATTAAGCACTTGTCAGGTAAACTAACAAGTTTTGGATTGATTTCTGTCTTCTGCAAAGCTACTAGCATTTTTGACAGATATGATTTATAGGGCATTCTTTGGGCCTGTTCATGAGAAGAACTGTTTATTTTGGTTGATGTACAGGGTTTCTAACGTTCCCAGTGGAGTGTGCAGATGGTAGGAAGGACAGTAATCTTTAAGAACATCTCTCATGTCTAGGATATGTCTTTTATAAATTTGCAGTCAAGATCTCAAGAAAATAATGTGGGCAGGCTGCCTCTGAGACTGTTTTTGCGACCTTTGGCCAATGTAAGGCTCCTTGAAAAATGTACATTTGGTACTTTTACTGTTTAGTATATAGAGCTTGTACAGATAATCAAGGAACTAGACTTTGCTTTTTAACCGATGTGACATATGTAGACAGATGCAGAGGTTTACACATTTACAGTTCTCTTCCCTCTGGGTTAGAATACTTTTTTTGTACATTTTCTTTATGATATTTTGTCTACTAGTAGACTACAAAAAAAACCTCAGCCAGGCAGTCTGTGTTGTAAATCTAATGAAATTTCTAGGGTGAGAAGCTGACAAATCAAAGCAGCTGCACCACTGAATAATTTTTATTCCATCATTTGATTTTTATTTTATTTTATTTTTGTTTGTTTTGCTTGTAATTGGGTTGTACATTCTTGGAAAGATAAAAATTTAAGCCAGGTCTAAACTGATATAGTTCCATCCACTGAAAAATCTTCAGCAATATATAGAGAACATGGAACTTTATTTTATGTATTTATAATTTATGTATTTTTTAATGTTTAAAATCTAAATAGCCAACTTTTAAAGAGTGTGCAAAATATATTGAATAACACTCATATGACTGTGTCCTAAAGCTTAAGAAAAAAGGACTGGTCATCATGTGAATTTAAATACCTAAGATGACCTTTCACAGGTGCAAAATGGTAAATAATGATAACACTATGCAAAGTTAATGCCATGATTCAACTTTAATTCCAGTCTTGCACAGCTCAGATGTCAAAAATTTGGTTTTCTGGAACTAGACATCAAATAAGAGTTTTGATTTTCAGAGAATTTAAACTGCTATAATATTTAATGTTAGGCTTACAAGGTTGCAGCCTTTAACCTATTCTATTCATAGAATCACAGAATCATTGAGTGGTCTGGGTTGGAAGGGACCTCTGAGGGTCAACTAGTTCAACCCTCCCTGCAGTCAGCAGGGACATCCTCAACTAGACCAGGTTGCCCATAACCATATTACTCAGGTCTTTTCAGTCCTACTGAGTCTACTAAGTCAAATGATATAATTCCTTCTCCCCTTCTTCTCTCTTCACCCTTTTCTCTTGAAACAAAACCTGTTTTTTTCAAGAAGGCCACTCTCTCTCACTGTAATTCTGCATGTAGGACCATTATTTTCTCTCCTATAAACATTGAATCTAGTTTGAACATAAGCAGAGATATAATGATGCTCTAATGGCTAGCAGAGATATTGACTGACTAAATTACCTCCACAGGCCTCTGACACTGTCTGATACAGTCTTGAGTGCATAACACATCCATAAAGGCTAGACAGAGATGACACAGAGCCTTTAGGACAGCTGTGCCTTTCTGTACAGGCAGCTGCCTCATGTCTGTGATTAAGTAGCTAAATCAAGCTTGAATGTGCCACTGGAGAGCCTTCTACTTTGATTCTCTGCACTCTAAAAATCACCTAGTTTCCTCTCATTACCCAGTATCCTACCGCGGCATGACCACCAAAATATAAGTTGGTGATGGTAGCAACACTAGTAAGAGTGCCAGGAGGTAAGAAAGCCAGATCAATAAAGAAAGATCAGAAAAGGCGAGGAGGGCTAACCAAAGCAACCAGAAGCAGTCAAACTTGCTTAAGTGACTGAAATTACAGAAACCTAGCATCTTCTGAAACATCTATGCTACTATGCTCATTTACTTCTGAAAATTTCTTACATCTTTCAATGGACACCCATAGTAGAGGGAAAATCTAACTTCAAAGGAGCACAAGATCAAAAAAGACTGCTGACATTGAAGCACTAATATTCGCAGAATCACAGAATGGAAGGGACCTTAAAAGATCATCTAGTCCAGCCCCGCTTCCAGAGCAGGATCACCTATACCAGATCACAGTGGAACACACCCAGACAGGTCTTGAATATCTTCAGAGGGAGACTCCACCACTCCCCTGGGAAGATTGTTCCAGTGTTCTGTCGCCTTCACAGGGAAAAAATATTTCCTCCTGTTTCCTTGGAACTTCCTATGCTTCAACTTCCACCCATTGCCCCTTGCCTGTCATTGGCCATCACTGAGAAGAGTCTGATTCCATCCTCTTGGCACTAATCCTTTACATAGTTATAAACATGAATGAGGTCACCTCTCAGTCTCCTCCTCTCCAAGCTAAATAGCCTCAGCTCCATCAGTCTGTTGTCATAAGGAAGATGTTCCACTCCTTTAATCGTCTTTGTCGCTCTGTGCTGGACTCTCTCTAGTAGCTCCCTGTCCCTTTGAACTGAGTGGCACAGAAATGGACACAGTATCCCAGATGAAGCCTCACCAGGGTAGAGGGGGAAGACAACCTCTCTCGACCTATTAACCACACCCTTTCTATTAACCCTCTTAGCCACAAGAGCACACTGCTGCCTCATGGTCAACCTTCCATCCACTAGGACCACAAGGTCCTTTTCCCCTTTACTTATCTCCAACAGGTCAGCCCCCAACCTGTACTGATAGCTGGGGTTGTTCTTTCCCAGGTGTAAGACTCTACACTTGTTGAATTTCATTAAATTTCTCCCCACTGTAACGAAGGCATCATATATCCAGAATTATGCCCCCAGATACCAGCTAATTTGTCCCAATATGTTTTGGTAAGTCCCCCCCTTCTACCCTTATTTCAGGAGAGGAGGACAAAGGCCCAGGCACCAACCTGTTTCCTAAGGGCTAAACAACTGCATGCATCCATCGCATGGCATGCTTATGCTCTTTCCATCTAAGGGCATAATTCTAGCTTCACCCTTTCTATAGGTCAAACAGGTTGTTGACTAAAGTGACCATTGGCCAGATCCAGCTTTGAGAAAATCTGTAAATACTACTTTATTTATTTACTACCTTGCTCTCTCCTTTTGCTTTCTCTCGCTTTGGCAGAGCCACAGAAGCTCTCAACCTCTAAGTCTTGTCACTCCCACATGCAAGCATACTAGAAGCATCTGCATACAGATGGAAGCCAGTTCACCAAGCTGCTCAAGGAACAAGCAAAGGATGATCCCTTCGACGAACTGGTATCATAAGCTCAGTCAAAAGGACTGAGGAAGCCCCAAGAGAGGGTAAGCTCTAGCCCAAAAGGAGAAGGATTAAGTCTAAGTCTGGCAGTCCAGATCTGCTGCAGCCCTAAACAGCCAAATAAGCAGAAACGCATCTTGTATAGCCCCTGCCGTTTGCAGGAGAGAAAAGGAGCCATAGCTGATCCACGACCCTAAGTTGTCAGGGCAAAGCACCCGGGATTTCCCTGAGGGAAAGAGAGAGCAAAGATAGCCTCTCTGTTGAAGTCAAAGCCCAAGACTGCGTTGTAACCTAAATGGAAAGCAGTCGCTGAGATTCAGCATAGTCAGCTGATCTTGAGCCAAGCCAAGGGGGAAAGCATCACTTCACTGCACCCCCCACTGAAACCCTCCTTCTGGGAACCGCCACCTCGATCACGAGGGCTGACCCCCAAAAGAACCCGGTCCTGCCATGCGGAGAACCCTTCCTCCAGATCAGCCCTGCAGAGCTGATCCTCCAGTCAGAGAGCCACTCCAACCCCTCTAGGGGAAACTGCTTAGGTTTCTGCTTAGGCAGAAAGCAAGCTGCTCCTCCCTGCGACCACAGGAGGAGAAAGAAAGCCTTGCCCCTCACCCACGGAGGCAGGGGGGAGAAAGAAGGGCACCGCCTGGATGGGACCCGACCCGGGCAGACAGGCAGAGAGTCAGCATAACCCAGCAAATTGCCTCGCTACAAAGAAAGACAGAATGTATCTTTCCATGTGTACAACATTCAGTAACATTCTATTCCAAGTGCCCATGCATAGCCGTGTGATATTTCTAGCTTAACTTGCCTCATGATAACATAAATATCTCCGTACATAGTTGCAAGCCTCAAGCGTCTTGTCGAGTCTCCATCTAGTGAACAAGCGGCAGAACTGCACCTTTTGTTCCCTTAATTAGAAATTGACTGTAAGTATTGTAATTTGGTATAATTGCATATACTGAACTAGTTATGGACTATATTGCTACAACCGTGCATCCGAATCAATATATATATATGGTGATTAATAGTTATTAATAATTATAATAATTAATAATTAATAATTGTCATAATTCATATTTCACAATTCATAATTAATAACCATCATTCTCCATCCCTAATCACCTCTCCCCATGACACCCACCCAGCTCTCCAGACTAAGTCTTGCTGAATGGCATCAAAACTCTGGTGTGTCAACCACTCCGCCCAGTTCAGTGTCATCAGCAAACCTACTGACAGTGCAGTCTCTGCCAGTGTCTAGAAGGGAATTATTAATTACCCTTCACAGCAATAATAAACAATATGGCAAAAGTGTATTAATAAAATATTAGTAACCCTTTATTAATGAAATTTGCCAAAACTCATTAAATAGGATTGCTGTATGGTTGATGTATATTTACAATAGGAATATACAGTATCTGGGAAAAATATAAAAATTTTATGCAAATTAGGAGGCAATAACTTGGAAAAAGAAGGTCCCTGAGAGCAGATAGCACCCAATTACAGTGGGGGGAGGCTTTATAAGAACTTTTAAACCCAAAGGGCAGTGAATTAATTGCTCACAGCTGGTTTTATCCACATGGGGGATGCTGCTGCTGGTGTGCTAGCTTTGGGATGCTCTAATACAGCATGGGCATGGTGGATTATCAGCAAGGAGAGTTTACAGCATGGTCCCACGCTGATCTAGTTTAAGTGGACAGTGGGCAGTTAATGACACTCTTCTTGATGGGTGCTTGCTTGGTTCCTGGGTAAACTGAGGCACAGCACAATTCTAGTGGCAAGGGGAAGCAGGCTAGGCAGATCTGGCTTTCAGGCTTGTGGCTTTTCTGGCTTCCTGTGTATGGCTCATGGCTATATCCCAGGCTCTGGACCAGGCACTCAAGGCAGGGCAAGGCAACTCAAGGCAAATTCTACAAAGAGAGTCTAAGTAGGCTCAAGAGCAAGGTTTGAGCAAGGTTTGAAGCAAAGTTTGAGCAAGGCTTGAAGCAAGGCAAAGGTCAACCTCTATATACGTATGGCCAGTGATCAGTTGGTCTAATGGGGCACTGAAGCTAATGTGTAGCTGCTCAATGTAAAAAGGCATTCTGTCAGGCTATAGCCGTAAAAGGCAGTGCTATATGTTTCTCCCAGTTTTTCAATGATCCACCCCCCATGGCTTTGAGAGTGGTTTTCAGCAAACCGTTGTAGCGTTCGATCTTCCCTGCAGCTGGTGCATAGTAGGGAATGTGGAATATCCACTCGATGCCGTGCTCTTTGGCCCAGTTTTTTACAAGATTGTTCTTGAAATGAGTTCCGTTGTCTGACTCAATCCTCTCTGGAGTTCCGTGTCTCCACAGGATTTGTCTCTCCAGACCAAGAATGGTGTTACGTGCAGTTGCATGAGGAACTGGATAAGTTTCCAGCCATCCAGTGCTTGCCTCTACCATAGTCAGCACATACTGCTTACCAGATCGAGAACGAGGTAGAGTGATGTAGTCAATCTGCCAGGCTTCACCATACTTGTACTTGGACCATCGGTCACCGTACCACAAGGGCTTGATCCGCTTTGCCTGCTTAATAGCAGCACAAATGTCACAGTCATGGATGACTTGTGTGATAGCATCCATGGAAATGTCAATGGATCTGTCACGAGCCCATCGGTAGGTTGCATCTCTGCCTTGATGTCCTGACGAGTCATGGGCCCACCGAGCTAAGAACAGCTCACCTCGGTGTTTCCAGTCAAGATCAGGATCAGGATCAGAGTTTGTGTCCACCTGGGAAACTCTTGCAGCTAGATCTGCCTGATGGTTGTGTTGTTGTTCCTCTGTAGCTTTGCTCTTAGGAATGTGAGCATCGATGTGTCTCACTTTCACTGGGATTCTCTCAATGCGAGCAGCAATGTCTTGCCACAGATCTGCAGCCCAGATAGGCTTTCCTTTCCTCTGCCAGCCATTCTTCTTCCAGTCTTTCAGCCAACCCCACAAGGCATTGGCTACCATCCACGAGTCAGTGTAGAGATAAAGCTTTGGCCATCTCTCACGTTCAGCTACGTTAAGAGCTAGCTGGACAGCTTTTACCTCTGCAAATTGACTGGATTCTCCTTCTCCATCTCTCGCTTCTGCAACTCTGCGCGTTGGACTCCACACTGCAGATTTCCATCTCGCTTGTTCCCAACAAGACGACAGGAACCGTCTGTGAACAAAGCATATCTCTTTTCATCATCAGACAGATCACTGTAAGGAGGAGCTTCCTCAGCACGAGTTACTCTCTCCTCTGGAGGTTTAGCACAGCTTGTGCCTTCTGGCCAGTTTGTGATCACCTCCACCAAACCAGGCCTTTCGAGATTTCCCATTCGAGCTCTCTGTGTTATCAGAGCCATCCACTTAGACCAGGTAGCATCTGTTGCATGATGTGGTGAAGAACCTTTGCCTTTGAACATCCAATTCAGAACTGGCAATCTAGGAGCTAGAAGAAGTTGTGACTCAGTTCCAATCACTTCAGAAGCAGCTTTCACTCCTTCATAAGCAGCTAAAATCTCTTTCTCTGTTGGAGTGTAGTTTGCCTCTGAGCCTCTGTAGCCACGACCCCAGAAACCAAGAGGACGTCCTCGTGTCTCCCCTGGAGCTCTTTGCCATAAGCACCAGGTTGGACCATTGTCACTCGCGGCCGTGTACAGAATGTTCTTAATGTCTGGACCAGTTCGGACAGGTCCCAGACCCATGGCTTGGACTACCTCTCGCTTGATCTGGTCAAAGGCTGCTTGTTGCTCAGGACCCCATTGGAAACTGTTTCTCTTTCGAGTCACATCATATAGAGGTTTCACAATCTGACTGTATCCAGGAATGTGCAGTCTCCAAAATCCCACTATGCCTAAGAAACGCAGAGTTTCTTTCTTGTTGATGGGATTTGCCATGGTGGAGACTCTGTTTATCACATCCATTGGGATGTGACGGCGACCATCTTGCCACCGCACTCCCAGAAACTGGATTTCTCTGGCAGGTCCTTTCACCTTGTCTCGCTTGATAGCGAAACCAGCTTGCAAGAGAATGTCAATGATTTTGTTACCTTTCTCGAAGACTTCTTCAGCAGTCTCACCCCAGACGATGATGTCATCGATGAACTGAATGTGTTCTGGAGCTCCACCTTTCTCCAAAGCATCATGGATCACTGCATGGCAGATGGTTGAACTGTGAATCCACCCCTGGGGCAAACGATTGAATGTGTACTGAATGCCTCTCCAGGTGAAAGCAAACTGAGGCCTGCATTCCTCTGCTATGGGAATAGAGAAGAAAGCATTAGCAATGTCTATGGTAGCATACCATTTGGCCTGCTTGGATTCCAGCTCATATTGGAGTTCCATCATGTCTGGTACAGCTGCACTCATGGGTGGAGTTACTTCATTCAAGGCACGGAAATCAACTGTCAGACGCCACTCTCCATTCTGCTTTCTCACAGGCCAGATTGGACTGTTGAAAGGTGAATGAGTTTTGCTGATGACCTTCTGACTCTCCAACTGACGAATCAAGTTTTGAATGGGCACCAAAGAGTCACGGTTGGTTCTGTATTGTCTGTGATGCACAGTTTGAGAAGCAACCGGCAGCTTTACATCCTCTATCTCATGTTGTCCCACAACTGCAGATTCATCTGAAAGCTCAGGTCTAATGGACAACTTCAATTTTCCTCCATCAATTTCTACAGTTGCTATTCCAAAAGCCCATTTGTAACCCTTAGGGTCTTTAAAACGCCCTTCTCTCAGAAAGTCAATTCCCAAAATACAAGGTGCATTAGGTCCTGTTACAATAGTATGTTTCTTCCACTGCTTCCCAGTTAAACTTATATCAACCTCTATCTTAAACAACTCTTGAGATCCACCAGTGACTCCCTGAATAGTTATAGATTCTCCCCCTTGATAATTTGATGGTATTATGGTGCACTGAGCTCCTGTGTCAACCAAGGCCCTGTACTTCTGAAATTTTGAAGTGCCAGGCCACTGGATGTACACATCCCAATAGATTCTGTTATCTCCATTATCCCTTACCTCCCCCTGGCGGAAGGCAGGGCACCCCTAATGGTGGGGATTACCTCCACATGTACAGCTGGCACAACGTCCAGCACCAGAATTAGGATCACTGTTGGAGCTATCAGAGTTGTTCTGGGAAACTGAGGAAGCGACAGCTACCCTCCTGGTATTGCTACCTCGGGATCTGCCCCTCTGCAGCTCCCGTAACCTCTTGAAAAGATCAGAAGTTGGTTGACCATCCCATCTGTTCATGTTCTCACCAAACTGATCACGCAGAGTTATCCAGATACTGCCACGTGATTGCCTCTGCTGTCTGTTTTGGTTTGACCTATTCTGGAATGGCCTTCTTGGAGCACGTCTGTTCCTAACAGCTGAAACTTGTATCCATCTGGAGGAAGAGGAATCAGAATCATCCCCCTTCATCAAGTTGGATATGGAGGTTTTAAGTTCCTCCTTCAGCTCTTTCATGCAATTCTCATCTTTCCAGACAAAGTTTCAATGTCTGAAACCAAAGAAGTACGTGCAAGACTATCCTCCAATTGCCTCATTTGGTCAGTGAAATGGCCAACAGTAGGAGGCACTCCACCATAATTTCTTGCCACAATTCTGCTTGGCAGAATAGTAGCATAATTAGGAGGAGCAAGCTTAATGAGCTTTTTGGCAAGGCCTGTTCCAATAGGAATTTCATTAGGATTCAGAGTCTTATGATCTCCATACATTATTTCTCTCACAGCAAATTCTCTCAGACGCTTGATTCCCTCATCTATTGTGGTCCAAGGCTTAGGGTTCCATGGTAAATCATCTCTGCTGGGGTACCTCAGCGAGACTGCCAGTAGGAGGCGTGCCCACAGAGAAACTTTACCAATGCACTTGCCTAGATGCCTGTCTATGCCTGTATCCTTTGAGAGCATCCCCAACTGAGAGGCCGACTTGTCGCCTACCACCAATGCTGGGGCTCCCATATCAAAACACCTGGCTAGCCAAGACAGGACTGGCTCATTATCTCCTCTGATGTAATCCTTCCTCACATGTCTAATTTCCTGTCTGGGTGCATTAGCTGACTGTATGTCATCCTCCTCCTCCTCCTCCTCATCATCCTGAGGTTGCTGTCCCCATAATCCTGTTGTAATCCTCCGTTGAATTTCCTTGAGTTCAGAGGCTCTGCCAGCAGTTGCTAATCCTCCAGGGTCTACATCCTGACCTACATCTCCATCATCCATGTGGGGTCAGGACCTTGTTTCTGGGGAAACAGAGGTCAGCTTTTGTGCTCTCACTCAGGTAAACAACTTATTTACCAGACAGGCAGGAGTCCTGTCCTGTTTGTTCTTTTCTTCATATTGCCCTGTCTTTCTGCAGGAAAGAGGGGCGAGAAAGGGGCCTCTTCTAGACATCTTAAGGCCTGTCTGGGTTTGTACTGGGCCATGCCATGGCCCTACCACAACATCCAGATCGTTGATGAATACATTGAATAGAACTTGTACCAGTACTGACCCCTGAGGAACTCCACTAGATATAGGCCTCAAACTAGACTCCATCCCATTGACCACGACTCTCTGACTTCTTTCTTTCAACCAGTTCTCTATTCACCTCACTACCTGATCATCCAGACCACACTTCTTCAGTTCAGCTGCAAGGATGCTGTGGGAGACAGCATCAAATGTTTTACTGAAAACAAGATAAACCATGTCCACTGCTCTACCATCATCTAGCCACCTGGTTGTGTCCTCATAAAAGGGGATCAGATTCAAACAGTCATTTTATAAATTTATTTGACATATTTGATGCCATAGTTGTTCCTTGGCCTAAATAGCATTCTTTGTCCTTCTTATCCACAATACCCTAAATAGTTTGAGCAATTTTGCCCATTCTTGGCCTTTTTTAACACAATTTTATTGTTCAAAACCTGCTTTGCTCACATTTCAGGGAGATGTTCGCTCCTTCTGCTGATGTTACAAGTAATTGAATTACATCAGTGAGACATCAAATCTCTACTAAATACAATGTGATTTGCTGCAGTATGTATAATGTTGGAGTTGCTGCCTCACTGTCTGTGAACGTACATCTTATCTTTGGTTTGGAGGCAGGTATAGCATATCCTCAGACCTGCCTGCAAATACGGTATAAACATAGCGTCACACCCTTCATTTAATGATTATTCAATCTTCTTTCTCTATAAGTTCATCACTTGTTCTGCTTTTACTACCTCTTTTCTAAACCTGCATGTCAAAAATGTCTCTACAATTTCATAGAATCACTGAATACTTTCAGGTGGAAAATGCCTCTGTGGTGAAGGCACTCTATGCCCAGAATTATGCCCCCAAATACCAGCAAACTTGTCCCAATATGTTTTGGTAAGTCCCCCTTTTCACCCTCCTTTTAGGAGTGGGGACAAAGGCCGAGGTGCCAACTTGTCTCCCAAGGGTTGAACAACTACATGAACCCATCACATGGCATGCTCATCCTCTTTCCATCTAAGGGCATAATTCTAGCTTCACCCTTTCTATAGGGTAATGCAGGTTGCTGACAAGTGTGCCCATTGGCCAGATGCAGCCTTGAGAAATCTGTAAGTACTACTCCACTTGTTTACCAGTTTGCTCTCTCCTTTTGCTTTCTCTCACTTTGCTCGAGCTACGGAAGATTGCAGCACCTAAGTCTTCTCACTCCCACATGCAAGCATACTAGAGGCCTCTGCAACACTGAAAGAAGTCAGCTCCCTGAGCTGCTCGAGGAACCAGCAAAGGAGATCCCTTCGCTGAAGCTACGAAAGCCAGCGTCATAAGCCCAGTCACATCTTCAAGAGGACTGGAACCCCGAGGGTAAGCTTTAGCCCAGAAGAGGACGGACTAGCCCAAGCCAGGCAGTCCAACAGCAACACACCTTGCATGACCACCGCTATTTGTGGGAGATAAAGGAGCCACCCACTGTCACCGCTCCACAGCCCTGAGCTGGTAGCGTAAATTAACCCGGGATTTCCCGAGAGAGAGAGAAAGATATCCTCTCCTTTGAGTCAAGCCAAAGACTGCATCATAACCTTTAATGCGATGCAGTCACCGAGATCAGCATAGTCAGCTCCACTTTGAGCTGAGGGGGAAGTGCTGCTCCACCGCGCCCCTTCCCCGTAGTCTGTCTCCAGGATCAGATGGCTGACCCCGCCTATCGGGAATCGTCACCCTGACCGCAAGGGCCGACCCCAAAGGACCCAGCCCCACAGCTGCACAGGACTGCCCCAGGGTCTGCACAGGTCTGCACTCCCAGAGCCGGTCCTGCCAGACCCTGGTTGCCGCAGCCACATCATAGGACCACCCTGACAAGGGAAAATGCCAATCGGTGGAAAGTCATTCCTCCCACAGCCACAGAAGGAGAAAGAAACTTGCCTTTCTTGTGGATGCGGAAAGAGAACGAAAGTCACTGCCTGGATGGACCAGCCCCGAGCAGACAGACATTGAGCAACTAGCATAACTCAGCAACTTGCCCCACTACAAAGAAAGACACAATGTATCTTTTCACATGTGCAACACTTAGTAACAGCACTCTGCACTGGGTTAGGAACTGGCTGGAGGGCCGAGCCCAGAGAGTGGTGGTGAATGGTGCCACATCCAGCTGGCAGCCTGTCACTAGTGGTGTCCCCCAGGGATCAGTGCTGGGCCCCAACCTGTTCAATATCTTTATTGATGATCTGGATGAGGGGATTGAGTCCATCATCAGTAAATTTGCAGATGACACCAAGCTGGGAGCAGGTGTTGATCTGTTAGAAGGTAGAAGGGCTCTGCAGAGGGACCTTGACAGTCTGGACAGATGGGCAGAGTCCAACAGGATGGCATTCAACAAATCCAAGTGCCGGGTGCTCCACCTGGGCCACAACAACCCCATGCAGAGCTACAGGCTGGGGTCAGAGTGGCTGGAGAGCAGCTAGGTGGAAAGGGACCTGGGGGTACTGGTTGACAGCCGCCTGAACATGAGCCAGCAGTGTGCCCAGGTGGCCAAGAGAGCCAATGGCAGCTTGGCCTGCGTCAGGCATAGTGTGGCCAGCAGGAGCAGGGAAGTCATTGTACCCCTGTACACAGCACTGGTTAGGCCACACCTTGAGTACTGTGTCCAGTTCTGGGCCCCTCAGTTTAGGAAAGATGTTGAATTGCTGGAGCATGTCCAGAGAAGGGCAACGAGGCTGGTGAGAGGCCCTGAGCACAAGCCCTATGAGGAGAGGCTGAGGGAGCTGGGACTCTTTAGCCTGGAGAAGAGGAGACTCAGGGGTGACCTCATTGCTGTCTACAACTACCTGAAGGGAGGTTGTAGCCAGGAGGGGGTTGGTCTCTTCTCCCAGGCAACCAGCAGCAGAACAAGAGGACACAGTCTCAAGCTGCACCAGGGGAGCTTTAGGCTGGAGATGAAGAGAAAGTTCTTCACAGAGAGAGTGATTGGCCACTGGAATGGGCTGCCCAGGGAGGTGGTGGAGTCACCATCCCTGGAGGTGTTCAAGAGGGGATTGGACATGGCACTTGGTGCCATGGTTTAGATGGTCATGAGGTTTAGGGTGACAGGTTGGACTCGATGATCTTTGAGGTCTCTTCCAACCTTCTTGATTCTATGATTCTATGATTCTATGATTCTATGATTCTATGATTCTATGATTCTATGATAACATTCAATTCAAGGAACCTGTGCCTGGCCTCTTGCCTCTTGATAACACTGTAAATGTCTCTGTACATAGTTACAGCCACCAAGCATCTTGTCGAGTCACCATCTAGTAGACAAGCAACGGAACTGCACCTTTCATTCCCTTAATTGAAATTAATTCTGTAAATATACTAATTGGGTCAAATTGTATATACCAAATCAGTTATGGAATATATTTTCAACATCATGTATTAGAATAAATATATAAAAATATGATTAATCGGTTATTAATAATTTCAATAATTAATAAACAATATTTTCATGATTCATATTTCATAATTCATAAATTAATAACCATCCTCCCTCCTTCATCACCACAGCCTCTAAGATCATGAAGTCTAACTGTCAAGCCAACATCCACATGGCCGTTAAACTATGTCCCAAAGTGCCATGGGCAGCTGGTTCCACTGCTTGGCTACCTGTTCAGTAAAGAATTTTTTCTTGATAACTAATCTAAACCTTTCCAAGTGCAATTTGAGACCATTTCTTCTTGTCCTATCACTAGTTACTTGGGAGAAGAGAGCAACAACCACCTCACTACAACCTTCTTTCAGGTAGTTGCAGAGAGCAAAGAAGTCTTCTCTCATCATCATCTCCAGATTAAATAATCCCAGTTACTTCAGATGCTCCTCATAGTTGTTCTCCATATACTTCACTAGCTTCACTGTGCTTCTCTGAATATGCTCCAGAAACTCAATGTCCTGTTGCAGTGAATGGCCCAAAACTGAACATGCTATTTGAGGTGTGGCCTTTCAGTTCAAGGTACAGGGGCATAATTAGTCCCTTACTCCTGCTGGCAACTCTATTCCTGATACAGGCCAAGATATTGTTGGTCACCTGAGTACACTGGCTGTAGCCAGCTGCCAACCAGTACCCCCATATCACTTTCTACTGAAATCCGCATTCCAAGACAGAGCTGGTACAGCTTTTATCTCTGGTTTGTCTGGTTAAAAAGTCTTTGTTTGAGCTTTTCAAAAACAGCTTCTTGCGGTCTTTCAAAACAAGCTCCTTGAACTTTACTCCTAACTCACCGTTTAACACAAATCACTTATTATCTTCATAACAATCCCCCCATTTCTCTTTTGGCCATAATTGATTTGTGTTATAATTTCTAGATCTTCAAAACTACTACCATCTACTTGTAACTTATTAGTACAAACAATTTTACCTAAAGGACCTATCATCTTAAAACAATAATTACTAAGATTTATATAGATCAGTATTACAATTATTCTAACAAGTATTACGAACAACTCATATTCAGTAATCAAGAAGGTAACTTGTCTCATATTTCTTTAAATCCCCAGGAAGTATCACCCCAAGAAACAAAGCAAATAGCATAAAACAAATCCAAAGCTAACCTATTTTGAGTAGATATTTTCGAGAGCCCATTGATCTTTGCTTTTATCACATCTATTATCTGGTATTGGAAGTGTATTTACTCACATATGGGAACATGTTAGGTGATCTCTTTGATTTTGACTGGACTCCTTATACAAAATAGGGTTAGAATCAGAGTTACATTCCACCTGTATATGTCAACTCTGCCTCCTTAGCTTACTGGGTTGCAGCCATTTCATTCTTCAGGAACAGATTACTTAATCCACTGCAATATTTCAGTTGGAGTCTCTTTTCTACTTCCTTGGTTAACTCGTTTATCATTTCCCATTGTGCTTTTGTTATACCAATACCTCTTTTCTCAAAATCTCTCAATTTTTTTTTCCTTATGTCTCCCTTACTTTTCCCTTTTACTAATCCCTTCAATTGCTCCTGGTATTCCTTAACTAAAATTTCTTTAGCCTTTATCTCCCATTTATGCCAATCCCTTTTAAGAATTTTCCAAGAGGACTTAAATCCTTTTTCCTCACCACAAAATAAGGTCTCTGTAATTATTAATCCAGGCTGCCGATTTTCATGTCTAGATTTACAGTCCCACCAGCATTCAGGACAAAACACTCCCCAATTATAACAGATACAAGACCATTTCTTACAACATCTAAAACATTTACAAGTTACCCACTCCCAGTGATGTCCCCAATTCCTAGGATGCTGTATACACGGAATGAAACAGGGGTGTATAACCTCGGAATCTTCAGTGTTCTCTTGCAATGCAGATTCAATACCACTCGCTCTTGCATATATTTCAGAGGGTGGGTCTGTCACGTAAGCTCCGGAACCCCCAGATTGAGGTGATATGTTTATTTGAATACTTATCTGATCTGTCAGCACTAATGGCAGTCCTGGAGGTACTTCAAACCATCTGTATAAGTCATGTGTAATTCATGCTGATGCCAGTTTTGCTTTCTCTGTAGAATCACTCTAGTCTCTCCAGGCTCAGAGATTACTGTCCTCTCGAACTGGTTCTTTTACTTGTGAAACATGCATCCACCCTTTTTCCACAATTTGAATACTTTTCTGTGGCTGCTTCTGAATTGGCAAAGCTGCTACTGCAGTCAGTATTCAAAGGATGATGAAAGCACTAGTCAAACCCATCTTGGTGGGACCCAGCATAGTCCAGAACCTGTTGAGACACAAACATATCCTCTACCCCAGGTTATTAATTCACAGAAATCAGACCATTGACCTGTTTGCAAATTCCAAACTTTGACACCTGAAGACATTGCATTGGTGGTGGTCAGGGAGTTGGAATGGTGTATCATTGGGCTTTCTGAAAATCATCAGAGAGATGCAAGATTTTTTTTTTTAAACATACATAGTTATCTGATGTGATACTCCAGCACAAAAAGCTCGCTGCCAATGGCGAATGTCAACTTTAGCAGTTTCTTCTGTATGAACAGTAACAATGATGACTGAGGAAAATATATCAATAGTTACGTGAACAAATTTTAATCTGCCAAATTCAGCAATATGAGTGACATCTGTTTGCCAGACCTGAAGGGCTCGCAACCCCGTAGGGTTGGTCCCATAATAACGAGGGATGTGCTGGACTAGACAAATGAAACTGGCACTTCAGGGCATGATAGCCATGATTAAAAAAATTGGTGGGGCTCTTAATATGCAAAACATAACAAAGGGAATGTCACTTTTAGACTTTAGTCCACAACAACTTTAAAATCCCAAAAAGTCTTTCCTGAATAACCATTTGACATTATTGCTTCATTATAACCTTCTGGTGAGTCAACATATAAATCCACATGAACATGTTCCCTCATTACACAACATTAAGGCATTGAGATATTTAGCCCCAAATAGGAGGTTTCCTCGGGGGACACTCATGTGATCAGCTTCAGATCTGTTAATTTTCAGATTCATGGGCATTGCTGTTTGTCCCATCCTTTGAGTCTGGTACTCTGCCATGCTGGCATCAGGAATAAAATCCTTATCTTAAAACCTTTATAAACACAAAGATCAAAACAACATTCTATAATATTTCTAAAATAAACTCCTAAGTCCTGCTAATATCAAACAAGTCCTAAAAACTTAAAGAACTATGTGAAAATTAAACTGTCGAGGTAAGGTACAAGAAAAGAACAAAAAGATGGTACATTTTATAAAGCACACTTTTCAAAATGGAAATTTCTTTACAGAGCTCTTTTTAAAATTGCCGGCACACTCAAACAAAAAGGTTCGAATGAAAAAAAACTTAACCTGCAAACTTATAAAACAACTTACACTTGCTTACTGCTTAGCATACCTTATCAATTACTAAATACTTACAAACAATTATTATTACCTATAACTTAACATTCTTACACATTATTTACCATACCTTATTACAAATACCACACTTGTCTTATACTTATTGATCATTATCGTTAGTGTAAAAATGGAATGACTACAAACATCAAAAGAATGTGTTCAAAATTTCATACAGTCAAAAGTAATGCCAAAAACACAACCCATATCAGGTTTAATTTCACAAAATACTAAAATACCTTTATTTTCAAACTTAGCACTGTTACTTTAAATCTTGCAGTTTGCTTCAGGACTCAGAATGAAAACTCAGATTGCACTGAAGTTTTATTGACTCCTGCAGTCAATAAATTTCTGCTCCCTCAAATGAGTAACTGAGCATAGCCCACAATCCATTTCCCAGTACTGTTTTTCCTTTGATTTGATCTGTTAAGAACAAAAGCTATTTTGCTTCCTCTTTGGAACCTTCAGGTTAAAAGGACGGATGAATTTGGATGAAATGGTACAACTGTCATCTACTGGTTTCAAATGAGTGTCTGAGAAAGGATTGCCTAAAACTTCAGGTGACAGGTAACTTTTTTCCCCTGCAGATCAAAAATTAATTTGTGAGAAGAAAAAAATACACTTGAAGAAAAAAAACTTTGATGGGATATTGTAGGTAATTCAAAGTTCACTTTCTGTCCATGAACCCCTTATATTTACATCAATTAGCAAAAGAGTCAATCCCAGACTATTATGGATTATTATTACTTGTGCATATACAGCAATAAAATCTCATGGACATCACTGCTGTCTTCTCCTTTCCCATCTGTGCCACTGTACCAGTGAACTTTTTTATAGCCATGGTCATTCTCTGTTTATACTGTAATTTCACCACTTGTTCAGTGAAAATAATGACAACTTTCTTCCCAAGGGCATAGGAAAATAGAGCAACAAATATACTTCCATAGGTCTCATTCAAAGTCCAAAGAAGTAACTAAGAATCTTTCAGCCAAGTACAACATACATGCATCAGGTGCTACAAAGGTTAATTCATTCTATTATGGAACAAATCTAGCCTCATTTGTGAGGCAGCAATTTATATAGCAATCAACCCTAATTTCTGTAAACAGATTTGTTTATTCATTTACTCATCATTCATTTTTAATTCCATAATTTTCAGTCTTGGACAGGTTCCCAACAAAATCATTTAATGCTTATTGCCCTTAATGTTCTTCTCTGTTTGCCCATCTGAATCATAACGCAAGAGGTTTAGTCTGTCCAGTTGAATGACTGAAATAAAAGAATAATTGATTTGGATGGATTTTGCTGGGGCTTTTTTCCAATTTATGAACACTTTAAAACTTTTCAGACTGATGTGGAGAACCCTGGATAAATTGAATTTTCATAGATTACAATGTCAAAAACCCCAACATGACCTCACTCTATGGTCTTTCCTAGAAATTTTGGAATTAAGCAATAGATTAGAAAGGGTTTAAAATAGGCTTGAAGGAGGAGGCGGTTAAAAACACATGCATTAAAGACAAGACTAAGAATAACCTTCAGACTGACCTGTAGGTTTCCCACAAATGGGATTCTGTGGCAGATTAGCAGGGTACTCACAACTTGCTCCTCTCTCTGGTATCTTCCCAGATGCTGTGGCTATGATTCGTGCAGCTCTTGGCTCAAAGAGGGCTAAGGGATCTCTTTCTTGTCATGCCCAGTTCATCCTCTGAAGCTTGCCCTTGGCTCACAGAGGGCTAGGGAGCCTCTCTCTTGTGTGCTCTGTTGCTGGACTGCAGCCTCTTCTGGGATTCTCTTTCCTTGGAGCTTTCCCCCTTTCTGCCTTGGTCCAGGTGCAAGGCCAGGATGAAGTTGTCTGTCTGCTAGAGCAGGTTCTTCATCTGCTACTCAGGCAGTATTTAGGTCTTGTCTCCTTGTGGTAAGCAGGCCCTCACATGCTCCGGCAGCATTTGGCTCTTGTTGCTTGTTGGGTGAAAACAAGGCAAGTTTCCTGAGTTCTTCTCCGGTTTAAATACTGTCCCAAGACAATTAATGCCCTTTGGTAACAACAGAACACTGATAATTGGACCTATGGGATATCCAAACATGGCCAGGAGCATACACAGTTCACAGCTGTGTTACAAAGTTAGTTACACGTGGTACATGTTTATCTGGATCCCAGGAAGTGTCCAGGTTTGCACATTCATGGGTGCTTACAATGTAAATCACACATGCTATACATTTGCCTTGGTCATGTGGACCCCAGGAGATTTGCGATCTCAGCTCGCTGAGGCAGGACCAGCGTGGGAGCAGTGCCAAGTGGCATGGCACGACCCCCTTCTCTGATCCAGCTTCTCTCTCCCGAGAGACAGGCGTGACGTGGGCAGAGTCTCTGCTCCAGCGACTGATTTAAAAACACCAACAACTTAAGACAGGGCAGATCTGTGACCTCAGCCCTTCCCTGCTCACCGAGGCAGGAGCAGTGTGGGAGCAGCGCTGAGTGGCACATCACAAGCCGTCCTCTGAGACAGCTTCTCTCTCCTGAGACACAGACATGGCATGGGCAGAGTCTTTGCTCCTGTGGCAGGTGTTTTTAACCAGAGGGAGGTGTTGGGTCATGTGGGTTTGTCGTCAAAATCTTCTCCATTTAGGACACGTGGGCAGGATCAGAGAAGGTTGCAACTCATCGTAAAAGTGTTTCCAAAAGATCTCTGTCAGCCCAGACAGAGGTCCCATGTAAAAATGCAGGTATCCAAACTCCTGAATATAAGGAGTGCCAGAATCTCTCACTTCTTATGGCAGACTGCAGGGACTACAACTGTATTCACTGTGAGCAAGTGGGTGATGTTCTCTGTCTAGCAGCTGAGCTAAAGGAGGAAGTTGAAAGGCTGCAGACTATTATGGAGTGTGAGAGGAAGCTGGACTAGTGGAATCAGACGCTACCATCCCTCAAGCAGTCCCATCAGCCAAGACAGGACGCTAAACGCTCCCTACTCTCTTACCAGCTTCCCTAAAAGAAGATGAAGAGCAACGGAGACAAATTCTTCCAAAGTGCGCCAGGCGTGGCACTGCACAAGCCACTGAACCTCCTCAGGTGCCCCTGTATAATAGATATGGTATTCTTAGTAAACCTGTTTCCACCAAAACCAATGTTCAGCAAGTGGAACCAACTAACAGCAGCTATGAAAGTTTGTCTAGTTTATGTCATTCAGAGAGGCTAGGAGGGAGCAAACTTACTGTCAAAACATCTGCAGTCAAGAAAAAACAACAGGTGCTTGTCATCAGGGACTCATTTCTGAATGGCATTCAGGGTCCTATATGCAGACCTGATCCACACTTTAGGGAAGCCTATTGTCTACATGGGGCCAGGGTCAAGGACGTAGTAAGAAAACTTCCCACCCTGATCTGCCCAACGGACTACTACCCATTGTTAGTTTTCCAAGTAGGCAATGATGAAATTTCAAAAAGAAGTTTGAGATCAATGAAGAAGGACTTCAGAGCCCTGGGACAAATGGTTAAGAGGTCAAGAGCACAAGTAGCTATGCCTAATGATGGACTAAACAGGAAAATCCAGCAGATTAACGCCTGGCAGGTTTTTGCGTTCTTTGATCACAGCCTATTCTACAAGACTCCAAGCCTGCTGACTATAGAAAAAATCCTTATCTCTGAGAGGAAAAAGAATCCTGGAACAAGAACTGGCAGGGTTGATTGACAGGTCTTTAAACTAATTTTGAAGGGGGAAGAGGTCAAAATGGGCCTCACCAAGGATATTCCTGGGACAATTGTGAGGCAGGGTACCAGCTCCACTTCTATCTCAGGGTCTGCAAGGGATAATGGATTACACAACACCCACAATGGTAACAGATACTCCTCTGCTAAGTCTCTGTAGTGTCTGTATGCCAACACAAGAAGCGTGTGGAATAAGCAGGATGAGCTGGAAATCTGGATGCAGTGCAGGGTTATGA
Organism: Indicator indicator; assembly: GCF_027791375.1. Lineage (NCBI taxonomy): Eukaryota > Metazoa > Chordata > Aves > Piciformes > Indicatoridae > Indicator > Indicator indicator. The sequence continues at coordinate 51,074 of NW_026539151.1, forward strand.
TATTGTTGCAATTACAGAGACATGATGGGACAGCTCCCAGGACTGGAATGTGGTTATTGATGACTATGTTATTTTCAGGAAGGACAGGCTGACAGGGAGAGGTGGTGGAGTTGCTCTCTATCTGAATAAGCAACTGGAATGTGTTGAGCTCAACCCAGGGAGAGATGATAAAAACATTGAAAGCTATGAGTAAGAGTGAGGGGCTGTACAAACAGAAATGATACTGTTGTGGGTGTTTACTACAGACTACTAAACCACAAAGAAGCTACTGATGAGGTCTTCTACAGGCAGCTGGAAGTAGTCTCAAGATCCAGTGCCCTGGTGCTTATGGGAGAATTCAACCACTCGGATATTAGTTGGAAAGATCACACAGCCAAGCACAAACAGTCCAAAGGATTCCTGCAGAGCACTGACGACAACTTTCTCCTGCAAGTAGTTGAAGAACCAGCCGGGAGAAGTACAATGTTGGACCTGATATTAAGAAACAAAGAAGAACTGGTTGGGTGACTTTAACCTGTCAGATATCTGCTGGGAACTTAATACAGCAGAGAGGAGTCAGTGTAGAAGGTTCTTGGAGCATATGGATGATAGCTTCTTATCACAACTGCTGTGCGAGCCTACTAGGGGTAGGGCTTTGCTTGACCAAATAGAGAAGGGATAGTGAGACATGTGGTGGTTGGAGGTTGCCTGAGGTGCAGTGACCATGAGATAACTGAGTTTTCAATATGCAGTCAAACTAAGAGGGATATCAACAAAAACTCTACTCTCGACTTCCGGAGGCCAGAATTCAGATTACTTGAGGAACTTACTCAGAAGGTACCTTGGGAAACAGACCTTTAAAACAAAGGGGTCCAGGAGGGCTGGACCTACTTCAAGAATGAAATCCTGAAGTTGCAGGAACAGGCTGTTGCAACGTGCTGGAAGAGGAGCCAATGAGGTAGATGGCTGGCCTGGATTGGAAATGAGCTTCTGAAAAAAATTAGGGGAAAAGAAGAGAGTGTATCACATTTGGAAAACAGGGGAGGTAACCCAGGAAATGATTAAGGATGTTGCTAAATCATGTAGGAAAAAAATAAGAGAGGCAAAAGCCCATTTAGTACATAGACTGGTCACTGCTGTAAAGGACAATAAAAGTGTTTTATCCATATGAGCACGGCCAATGGAAACAGGTCTCTGCCAGACGGAACAAATGCACATGGAGCAAGCATGCTACCTTAAGCAGTACACTGCCTACTGTGCACTTTGCTGCGATGCGAGAGACGGGACAAGGCCTGATGCAAGCAAGACGTCGATTTATTGTACAAAGCTTTTTCTTTATATAGGTTAACATAATATCAGAAAGCAGCTTGTAATTGGTTAATAGTATGTCTAAACTACATGTGCTGGGGCACACCCATCCTGTATGGGGCCAAGAAGAACCCAGCCCCAGGTGGACAAAAAAAATTTAATCTGCGGAGGGCTTTGGCCCCTCCCCTGCTGGGAAAAGGTGGTCCCCTGACTCAGAGGTGGTCTATTCCACTTCCCCTTCCTATCCAGCAAGCCTATAAAAAGGGCGGATATCTTGCTGCTCTTCCCTTTTTCCTGCCTCATCTGCTTGAGAGGACTTCCTGCTGCTGTTGCTGTCACTGTCTCCTGCACCAGACCACGTGGCTGGGGCCCTTTCTCTCTCTCAAGTGAATCCACCGACATCCAGGGGAACACAGGCCATCCAGGCTTGGTTTTCTATATTTTTCTTCCCACTTACCCTCAACCCTCACCTCTGTGAACCCCCCCCTGTTACTGATATATATATATATATATGTAAAAAATTATTTCTTTTCCTTTCCCTTTTGTGAAAAAAGAAAAAAAAATTTACTCCTCCTACTTCCAAACCGACTTCTGAATATTTCTTTCACGAGTTTGTTTTTTTTTTTTTCTCTTCTTCTTCTCTCTCTCTCCACCCTGCCAAGAAAAAGGGAGAAGGGCTGGGGGAGGAATTTATATCTATTATCATTTGAGCTCCTAAACTCAGAGCTCAAACTACCACAATATTTCTTTTGGTGCCCAACGTGGGGCTTGGGAAATAATTTTTATTTTTGCTTAAAAATAACACCTGATTGGGAAAGAAGGGTTTGAAAGCAGAGATGGTAATTTTACAGATTCTTATGGTTCAAGTTTTTGGATGGGCTGTTGGCTGGATCTTTTGGATGCATGTGTATAAACTACTGACTTACCATGTGCTTTGGTTAATTATAGAGATGCTGCTTGACTGGATAAAAACTCTGCCAATGCAGTTTTGCATGTACCTTTTGAATTCCATCAGTCTTACTGGCAGTGGGCACTTCTCAAACTTTTCTAACATAAAGAATTTCTCTGAAACCTATTATGAAACTAAACGTGTGGATAAAAATATTGCTGAAGGAGAATGGGACTATGTAAAAATATGCTCTGTAGGCTTAAATGTAATCTTGATAATCATACTAGCTCTGGCCATGTGGGGAAGGGGGTGCCCCAACCCATTAAGAGCTATCTGTGGAGGGACAATCGGTTTAGGGAATTCTTTTGTAAGCCTTAATGGCCCAAAGGCGGAGAGCTGTAAGCACTGCAGGCACTGTGATAATGTTTATGAAAACAGGAGGGAGGGGTCTGGCTGCTGTGAATGCTGTCCAGCCCGATGGAGGCTGGCCAAACCTGAGGCCCAGCCCCGCGGTTTCGACCCCCCACCAACAGCTTCACACATAACCCCTGATGCTCCTCCACCTGTAGTTTCCCTAGCACCGGTTACCACACGCAGGAAAAAGATGCAAAAATCAGCTCCAAATACGGATGGTGAAGAAGGCACCTCAGCAGGACCCAGCACATCTCAGAACCCACCAGCAGATGGAGAGGACTCAGATCAGGAGATCATAACCATCACATCTCTGCCCAGAAAAGAATTAAGGCAAACTCGTCTGGACTATGCACGGAGAGAGGGTGAGACAATACTAAACTATACCCTAAAATGTTGGGATGAGGGTGCAGAAACTGTAGATCTAGGTAAGAGGGAGGCGAAGCTTCTAGGCTCCAGGTCTCATGATGCCGGTCTGGATAAAGAATTAGCAAAACTTGATGGAACACACACTCTCTGGGCCCGGATTACTAATGCTATAAAGTGCAGGTACCCTACCAGAGAGGATTTGCCTTGGGCCCCAGTTAAATGGACGGCTATGGAAGAGGGCATTCAGTACCTGAGACAGATGGCTGTGCTGGAGATCATCTATGGAAATGGCCAGCTCCCCTTGGACCCAGATCAGGTGTCCATGAAATGGTCCTTAGTAAAGAAACTCACCCAGGGTGCTCCTCAAAGATATGCACACACACTAGGAGGGATGCTCCTGACTGGACAGGATGGAAGTCCTAAAACTGTGGGTGAGTTTGCTAGTGACCTGAGGGAATATGAGGACAGTGTCAGTCACAGGCCCGTAATCTCAGCCATAGAGGCTATGACTAAAGACATCATCAAAGAGATTAAGGCCTCCAAGCCTGAACTGGAGGAAGGGGATGACACCTTTTCTCCCCCTTCACCTTCTCCATCAGAATGGATCCATGTTTCAGCCATCAGGAATAAACGTCATTCTCCTCCCCCTAGGAGATCACCCCAAGCTAATCAGGGGATGTCAAGGGTGGCTTTGTGGAGAGCTCTCTGTGACCATGGGGAAAACATGAACCGCTGGGATGGCCAAACCACCTCTGCACTCTGGGCCAGAGTACGGGAACTGCAAGGTGGCCCCAATGGGAATAACTCGCCCAGGAGAAGGGCAGCCCCAGTTTCCTAGGGTGGTTCCTCCCGTTCAAGAGACCCTTCTCCCAGTAACACAGGGGCCTGTGACAAATGTGGGCTTCGCCGCCAGCATTAGAGGTGCCCTGCCTCCAGCCAGGTGGAGGTCAGGGACAACAAAGTGTACTGGAATATGTTTGTGAAATGGCCTGGCACTTCAGAAGCCCTGAAGTACCGAGCTCTGGTGGACACAGGGGCCCAATGCACCCTAATACCGTCAATCTACAGAGGGAACGAGCCCATAACCATTCAAAGGGTCACAGGGGGCTTACAAGATCTGACTGTACTGCAGGCTGAGATAAGCCTGACTGGGAATGAGTGGGGAAAACACACCATAGTGACTGGTCTAGATGTACCTTGCATTCTTGGCATTGACTTTCTGCGGGAGGGAAGTTTTAAGGACCCTAAGGGGCACAAGTGGGCATTTGGGGTAGCAGCTGTAGGGACTGCAGACAGGGAACAGCTGTCTGCCATGCCTGAGCTGTCAGATGACTCCTCCGTAGTTGGCAGCCATAAGGTGCAGGATTTGAAGTTACCAATTCCTTCTCGCATAGTGCATCGCAGGCAATACAGGACCAACCGAGACTCTCTGCACCCCATACATCAACTGATTCGACGACTGGAGAGCCACAAGGTAATCAGCAAAGCTCATTCACCTTTCAACAGCCCAATATGGCCAGTGCGGAAGGCAAACGGGGAATGGAGATTGACTGTGGACTACTGTGGCCTGAATGAAGTGACTCCTCCGATGAGTGCTGCTGTGCCAGACATGTTGGAGCTCCAGTATGAACTGGAATCGAAGGCGGCCAAGTGGTATGCCACAATAGACATTGCTAATGCTTTCTTCTCCATTCCCATTGCAGAAGAATGTAGGCCACAGTTTGCTTTCACCTGGAGAGGTGTCCAATATCAATGGAATCATCTCCCCCAGGCGTGGAAACACAGTTCTACCATCTGCCATGAAGTGATCCAAACTGCACTGGAGAAGGGTGGAGCCCCTGAGCACCTGCAGTTCATTGATGACATCATTGTATGGGGTGAGACAGCAGAGGAGGTCTATCAGAAGGGTAAGAGGATAATCCATATCCTGTTGGAGGCTGGCTTTGCCATAAAGAGAAGCAAGGTAAAAGGGCCTGCCAGAGAGATCCAGTTTCTGGGAGTTCGATGGCAAGATGGCCGTCGCCACATCCCTCAGGATGTGGTGAATAAGGTAGCCACTATGGTGCAACCCACTAGTAAGAAAGAGACACAATCGTTCTTGGGGCTTGTGGGCTTCTGGAAAATACACATTCCTGGGTATAGTCAAATAGTGAAACCCCTCTTCCATGTAACACGGAAGAAAAATAGTTTTGTGTGGGGATCTGAGCAACAGGTAGCATTTGACCAGATAAAACGAGAAGTGGTCCATGCTATGGCTCTGGGATCTGTTCGAACTGGGCCAGAGATCAAGAATGTGCTGTATACTGCGGCTGGTGAGAGTGGTCCTACATGGAGTTTGTAGCAGAAAGCTCCTGGTGAGACAAGGGGCAGGCCCCTAGGTTTCTGGAGTAAGGGGTACAAAGGTTCTGAGGCCAACTACACTGCAACAGAAAAGGAGATCCTAGCTGCCTATGAGGGAGTCCAAGCTGCTTCTGAGGTAATTGGGACCGAGTCACCACTCCTTTTAGCTCCAAGGCTTCCAGTCCTGACTTGGATGTTTAAAGGGAGGGGATCAACCCCACATCATGCCACAGATGCCACCTGGAGTAAATGGATGGCCCTGATAACTCAGTGAGCTTGAATGGGGAACTTTGAACGCCCTGGCATAGTAGAAGTGATCACCAACTGGCCAGAGGGTGCTGACTTTGGGATGCCACCAGAGAAGACAGTGACCCGTGCTGAGGAAGCTCCCCCATATAATGACCTCCCTGATAATGAAAAGGGTTATGCTCTATTCACAGATGGATCTTGCTGTCTTGTAGGGAGCAAGCGGAGATGGAAGGCAGCTGTCTGGAGCCCAACAAGGCAAGTGGCAGAAGCAAGGGATGGAGAAGGCAAATCCAGTCAATATGCAGAAGTAAAAGTTGTCCAGCTGGCCCTGGATATAGCAAAACGGGAGAACTGGCTGGTGCTTTACCTATATACTGACTCCTGGATGGTGGCAAATGCCTTATGGGGGTGGCTGAAAGAATGGAAGAAGAACAGATGGCAGAGGAAAAAAAAAGCTATCTGGGCCGCAGACCTGTGGCAAGACATTGCTGCCCATCTGAACAAGCTGCCAATAAAGGTACGGCACATCGATGCACACATTCCCAAAAGCAGAGCCACTGAGGAACACCAGCACAACCACCAAGCAGATCTGGCTGCTAAAATCTCCCAGATAGACTTGGACTGGGAACACAAGGGTGAGCTATTCCTAGCTCGCTGGGCCCATGACACTTCAGGTCACCAAGGGAGAGATGCCACATACCGGTGGGCTTGGGACAGGTCAGTGGACATATCCATGGAAGCCATCTCCCAGGTTATTCATGAGTGTGACATCTGTGCTGCCATAAAGCAGGCTAAGCGCATGAAGCCTTTATGGTATGGGGGGAGATGGTCAAAGTATAAGTACGGAGAGGCCAGGCAGATCGACTACATCACCCTTCCTCGATCTCACAGTGGCAAGCAGTATGTACTGACCATGGTGGAGGCAAGTACAGGGTGGCTGGAAACCTACCCAGTACCTCATGCCACTGCCCGCAACACCATCCTGGGCCTGGAGAAACGCGTCCTGTGGAGACACGGCACCCCAGAGAGGATCGAGTCGGACAATGGAACCCACTTCAAGAACCATCTCACAAGGGACTGGGCAAAGGAACATGGGATTGAATGGATTTACCATATCCCATATCATGCATCAGCTGCAGGGAAGGTTGAACGCTACAACGGCTTGTTGAAGACCACCCTAAAAGCCATGGGGGGTGAAACCTTTAGGAACTGGGAAAAACACCTAGCTCAGGCCACTTGGTTAGTCAATAGCAGAGGGTCTGTAAACCGAGCTGGTCTTGCCCAGTCCAACCTGCTGCAAACAGTGGATGGAGATGGAGTTCCTGTGATCAACGAGAAAAACCTACTAGGAAAATCAGTATGGGTTTTCCCTGCTGTTGGTGGGGGCAAACCAACCCGAGGGGTGGTCTCTGCTCAGGGGCCTGGTCACACATACTGGGTCATGCTAGAGACTGGGGATATTCAGTGTGTGCCACAATGAAACGTTGGCTGAAAAGGTATAGGCTCTGAAGGTAACACCAATTAATGTAATGTAATCACTGTATAATAGTTATAAGTCGTTGTAAGTTTTCTCTCCTAGTTTGATAACAACCTGGCGTCCAGGATCCAGCATGAACCCACTGCACACAAGCATCAGCTCAAAAGAACTTCTGCATCATCTCACCTACACCTGCTCCTGCTTCCCATACAGCAATAGACTGTTCCTGACTCCCCTTCAGAGGTGAAGATGGTTTCCTGTTCTCTCTTATTCTTCTCCACGTTCCTGCCCAGCTCAAGCACCACCTGCATCAACTGGCACCAGAGAGAGAGACTGCCCTCAGAGAGAGAGACACAGCCGGGATAGAGAGAGAGACTGCCCTGAGAGAGAGAGACACAGCCGGGATAGAGAGAGACTGCCCTGAGAGAGAGAGACACAGCCGGGATAGAGAGAGAGACTGCCCTGAGAGAGAGAGACACAGCCGGGATAGAGAGAGGCTGCCCTGAGAGAGAGAGAGAGAGAGACACAGCCGGGATAGAGAGAGACTGCCCTGGGAGAGAGAGACACAGCCAGGAGAAAGAGGGACTCACAACATGAACTCTAATGCCACAACTCATGACTGGATAAAGAAACTGTGACAGGAAAGTGGAAGTGAAATAGAAGGGGTGGACTGTGCTGGGGCACACCCATCCTGGATGGGGCCAAGAAGAACCCAGCCCCAGGTGGACAAAAGAAATTTAATCTGCGGAGGGCTTTGGCCCCTCCCCTGCTGGGAGAAGGTGGTCCCCTGACTCAGAGGTGGTCTATTCCACTTCCCCTTCCTGTCCAACAAGCCTATAAAAAGGGCGGATATCTTGCTGCTCTTCCCTTTTTCCTGCTTCGTCTGCTTGAGAGGACTTCCTGCTGCTGTTGCTGTCACTGTCTCCTGCACCAGACCACGTGGCTGGGGCCCTTTCTCTCTCTCAAGTGAATCCACCGACATCCAGGGGAACACAAGGCCATCCAGGCTTGGTTTTCTATATTTTTCTTCCCACTTACCCTCATCCTTCACCTCTGTGAACGCCCCCCTGTTACTGATATATATAGATATAGATATAGATATAGATATATATATATATATGGAAAAAATTATTTTTTTCCTTTCCCTTTTGTGAAAAAAGAAAAAAAATTTACTCCTCCTACTTCCAAACTCACTTCAGAATATTTCTTTCACGAGTTTTTTTTTTTTTCTCTTCTTCTTCTCTCTCTCTCCACCCTGCCAAGAAAAAAGGGAGAAGGGCTGGGGGAGGAATTTATATCTATTATCATTTGAGCTCCTAAACTCAGAGCTCAAACTACCACACTACAGTTGTAAATTCATGATTGGCTACAGTGAGAAAGTATCATGCGAACACATATATTTTTCAGAAGACTTAAGCAAACGTCAAGCAAGAGATAGAGGTATTCCATAATTCTGTCCTAAGTTTTGCTTTGTTCTTGTTATCTGGTCCCTGCATAACTCCCTTAGGTCACAGTGGCCTCTAGGGAACCGACCTGCCTGTGTTTTCCTTTCTAGCTGCACTCTTTTCCCAGGGTTTGCCACCCATCAGGGTTAAAGCATCTCCTTCTATCAGTAAGACAGTGTCTGGAGTTCTGGTCCCTAAATCAATTCCTTCAGCACTTAAAGAATAGGTATGAGGCTCTGCAGGAGGAACAGGTCATTGATAAGGATGAGGACTCAAGAAGGTCAGAGCTGCACCAATGACAGGTTGCCATAGTCCAGCCATCAAAACTAATCCTGTAAAGAAACCTCGTAGGGTCATCGTTATAGGAGACTTTCTACTGAAGGACCCAATATGCAGACCAAACCCCTTCAAAGATAGGTCTGCTGCCTCCCTGGTGCCCAGGTAAGCGACTTTGTAGGTAAAGTTCCCAACCTTATAAGTCCTTCAGACTACTACTCACTTCTGGTTTTCAGGTGGGTACTGACAATGTATCAATGAGAGGCTCACAATCAATTAAAAGAGACTTCAGAACTTTAGGCAACTGCTAAAGGGATCAGGAGCTCAAGTTGTGCACTCCTCTATCCCTCTAACATCAGGGATGGACAAGGGAATATATAGGAAGAGCCAAGAGGTCAATTCATGGCTCCGGGGCTGCTGTCATCAAAAGGGCTTTGAGTTCTACAATCACAGCTCCATTTATAAGGCACCAGAGCTGCAAACAACTAATGGGATGCACTGGTCCCAGAGGGGGAAAAGGATCCTGGGGCAGGAATTGGCAGGGCTCATTGATAGGGCTTTAAACTAGATTTGAAGGGGGTAGGGGTTAATAGTCTTCTGCTGACCATTGACAAACAGAGGGGCAGCTCACCAGAGGCAGAGGGATGGAGAGCTAGTGAGGGCTCTCAATTTGCTGCCCTGAGGCAAGCCAGGAATGATGCACTAGGACACTGTGGAAATCAAGGGGAGTTGGCACAAGAGGAGGACAAGGCCAGCCTAGCTGAAGTGCCTCTACGCAAATGCACGCAGCTTGGGCAACAAACAGGATGAATTAAGGGCCACTGTGCTGCTGGGATGCCATGACATAGTGGCTATTACTGAAACTTGGTGGGATGATTCCCATGATTGGAATGTAGGGATAGATAGATACAAGCTCTTTAGGAAGGATAGGCAGAGGAGAGGGGGAGGTGTTGCCCTCTATGTCAGTGAGCAGCTGGAGTCAGTGGAGCTCCACCTGGGGAAGGATGATGAGCTGGTTGAGAGTGTATGGGTTAAAATTAAAGGCAAGACAGGGGAAGGAGATGTTACTGTAGGGGTCTGCTACAGTCCACCTGACCAGCAGAACCAAGCAGATGAGGCCCTCCAGAGGAAAATAGAAGCGGCTCCCAGGTCACAAGCCCTGGTCCTCATGGGGGATTTCAACCACCCTGACATCTGCTGGAGGGACAACACAGCAAGGCACCAGCAATGCAGGATGTTCCTGGATTGCATAGATGACAACTTCCTCCTCTAAATGCTAGAGGAAACAACAAGAAAAGGTGCTATGCTGGACCTTGTTGTCACCAACAGGGAAGGGCTGGTAACCAATGTGAGGCTCAGAGACAGCCTTGGCTGCAGTGACCATGAAGCAGTTGAACTCAAGATCCTCAGGGCAACCAGAAGGATGTATTCTAAGCTTACGACCCTGGACTTTAGGCGTGCAGACTTTGATCACTTCAGGGATCTGCTAGCCAAAGTGTCGTGGGACAAAGCCCTAGAGGGAAGAGGGGCCAAGGACAGCTGGTCAGTATTGAAAGACCACCTCCTCTCTGTCCAGGAGCAAAGTATATCAACAAAAGAGAAAAGCAGGGAAGAATGCTAGGAGGCCTGCCTGGGTGAGCAAGGAGCTGCTGGACACACTATCACTTGAAAGGAAACTCTACAAGGAGTGCAGGAAAGGACAGCTAGAATGGGGGGGTATATAAGGAAGCTGCCCAAGCAGCAAGAGACCTGGTTAGAAAAGCCAAAGTAGAATGTGAATTGAATCTAGCCAGGGAGGTTAAAGGGAACACTAAGAATTTCTACAGGTATATTCATGGTAAAAAGAAGCCTAGGGAAGGTGTGGGCCCCCTCAGAAAGGAAACAAGTGAAATGGTCACAAGTGACCTGGAAAAGGCTGAGGTTCTCAATGACTTCCTTACCTCAGTCTTCACTGCAAGGGCCTCCAGCCACACTCCTGGAATAGACATGGAAGCTAATGGCAAGAACCAGAAGGAAGAACTGCCCATCCTAAGTGAAGATCCAGTTTGTGATCACCTGAAGAACCTAAAAGTGTTCAAGTCCATGGGACCCGACGGGATACACCCACAGGTACTGAGAGAAGTGGCAGATGAGGTTGCTAAACCCCTTTCTATTATATTCCAAAAGTCCTGGCAGTCTGGGGAATTCCCCACTGACTGGAAAAGGGGAAACATTACTCCCATTTTCAAAAAGGGTAAGAAGAAAGAACCAGGGAACTACAGGCCAGTCAGTCTCACCTCTGTGCCCAGTAAGATCATGGAGCAGATTCTCCTGGAGACACTACTGAGACAGAAGAATAGTGAAGAGGTGATTGGGTACAGTCAGCATGGGTTTACCAAGGGCCAATCCTGCCTGACAAATCTGGTGGCCTTCTATGACAAAGTCACAACATTAATAGATGAGGGGAGAGCAACTGATGTAATTTACCTGGACCTGAGCAAAGCCTTCGACACTGTCCCACACCACATCCTGCTCTCCAAACTGGTGACACATGGGTTTGATGGGTGGACCACGAGATGGATAAAGAACTGGCTTGATGGCCACACCCAAAGAGTGGCTGTCAATGGCTCCATGTCCCAGTGGAGGCCAGTGACAAGTGGAGTCCCTCAGGGATCAGTCCTGGGACCAGTCTTGTTCAATATCTTTGTTGGTGACATGGACAGTGGCATTGAGTGCACCCTCAGCAAGTTTGCTGATGACACCAAGCTGTGTGGTGCAGCAGACATGCTGGAGAGAAGGGATGCCATCCAGAGGGACCTTGACAGGCTGGTGAGGTGGGCACATGCCAACCTCATAAGGTTCAACAAAAGAAAATGCAAGGTCCTACATCTGGGTCAACGCAATCCCAAGCACAAATACAGGCTGGGCAGTGACTGTGTTGAGTGCAGCCCTGAGGAGAGGGACTTGGGGGTGCTGGTGTACGAGAAGCTCAACGTGAGCTTTCAATATGCACTTGCAGCCCAGAAAGCCAACCAGATCCTGGGCTGCATCAAGAGAAGTGTGGCCAGCAGGTCAAGGGAGGTGATTCTCCCCCTCTACTCAGCTCTGGTGAGACCCCACCTGGAGTACTGCATCCAGTTCTGGAGTCCCTATTACAAGAGGGATCTGGACATGCTGGAACATGTCCATAGGAATGCCACCAGTATGATCAGAGGGCTGGAGCACCTCTCCTATGAGGACAGACTGAAAGAGTTGGGGCTGTTCAGTCTGGAGAAGAGAAGGCTCTGAGGTGACCTTATTGTGTCTTTCCAATATCTGAAGGGGGCCTACAAGAAAGCTGGGGAGGAACTTTTTAGGATATCAGGTAATGACAGGACTAGGTAGAATGGAATAAAGCTGGAAGTGGGGAGATTCAGACTGGACATACGAAGAAGTTCTTCACCATGAGAGTGGTGAGAGCCTGGAATGGGTTGTCCAGGGAGGTGGTTGAGGCCCCATCCCTGGAGGTGTTTAAGGGCAGGGTGCATGAGGCTCTGACCAGCCTGATGTAGTGTGAGGTGTCCCTGCCCATGGCAGGGGGTTGGAACTAGAGGATCGTTGTGGTCCCTTCCAACATTGACTGATTCTATGATTCTATGATTGTATACAATAATAGCAAAATATGGGCAAGGTCACCTTCAACTCTTTAGTGGACACAGACGGGAATATAGTACAAAAGGTGAGGAAAAGGCAGAGGTATTTAATGCCTTCTTTACTTCAGTTTTCAGTAATAGGATAGGTTGTCTTCTAGAAAACTGGCCTCCTGAACTGGCAGATGGAAACAAGGAGCAGTATAGTACCCCTGTAATCCAGGAAGAAGAAGTTAGACACCTACTGAGCCACTTGGATCCCCACAAGTCTATGGACCCAGATGGGATCTATCCTTGGGTAATGAGGTAACTGGCAGATGAGCTCACTAAACCGCTTTCCATCATTTTTCAACAGTCATGGCTCACGGGTGAGGTCTCAAATGACTAGAAGTTGGCCAGTGTGATGCCCATCCGCAAGAAGGACCAGAAGGAAGAGCCAGGGAATTACAGGCCTGTCAGCCTGACCTCAGTGCTAGGCAAGACTATGGAACAGGTCATCCTGGGCGTAATCACACAGCACCTGCAGGATGGCCAAGGGATGAGGCCCAGGCAGCATGGATTTGGGAGGAGCAGATCCTGCCTGAACAGCCTGATCTTCTATGATCAGGTGACCTGCATGGTGGATGTGGGGAAGGCTGTGGGTGTAGTCTACCTGGACTTCAGAAAGGCCTTTGACACCATCCCGTGCAGCAAACTCCTGGACAAGCTGGCAGCCTATGGTTTGTACAGGAGTACTCTGTGATATGTTAAGAACTGGTTGGAGGGCCAGGCCCAGAGAGTGGTGCCACTTCCAGCTGGCATTCAGTCATTAGTAGTTTCCCAAGGGATGGGTGTTGGGCATGATCCTATTCAATATCTTTATTGATGATCTGTATGAGGGGATGGAGTCCAACATCAGTAAGTTTGCAGATGACACCAAGCTGGGGGCAGGTGTCAATCTGTTAGAGGGTAGGAGGGCTCTGCAGAGGGACCTTGACAGGCTGGTCAGATGGGCATAGTCCAATGGCATGAGATTCAACATGTCCAAGTGCCAGGTTCTACACAATGGCCACAACAACCCCATGCAGCACTACAGGCTAGGGACAGAGTGGCTGGAGAGCAGCCAAGCAAAAAGGGACCTGGAGGTACTGGTTGACAGTAGGCTGAACATGAGCAAGCAGTATGCCCAGGTGGCCAAGAAGGCCAACGGCATCCTGGCCTGTATCAGCAATAGAGTGGCCAGCAAAAGCAGAGAAGTCATTCTGCCCCTGTACTCAGCACTGCTTAGACCACAACTGTGTCCAGTTACGGGTGCCTCAATTTAAGAAAGATGTTGAGTTGCTGGAACATGTCCAAGAAAGGCAACAAAGTTGGTGAGACATCTGGAGCACAAGCCTTATGAGGAGAGACTGAGGAATCTGGGGTTGTTTAGTCTGGAGAAGAGGAGGCTCAAGGGAGACCTTAGTGCTGTCTACAATTGCCTGAAGGGAGGCTGTAGTCAGGTGGGCGTTCGTGTCTTCCTCCAGGCAACCAGTAACAGAACAAGAGGACAATCTCAAGCTGCTCCAGGGGAGGTTTAGGCTGGATGTGAGGAAGAAATTCTTCAGAAAAAGAGTGATTTGCCATTGGAGTGGGCTGCCCAGGGAGGTGGTGTAGTCACTGTCCCTGGAAGTGTTTGGAAGAAGACTGGATGTGGCACTTAGTGCCATATTGATTAGCTGGTGTTGAGTGATAGGTTGGACTTGATGATTTTGAGGGTCTTTCCCAACCTGATTAGTTCTGTGATTCTGTAATAGATATCAAGGTTGGGGTCATCTTGGTTGCAGTGACCATGAGATGTTAGAGTTTAATCTCAACAGACAGAGAAGCAAGGTGATAAGTAAAATTTCAATCCTGGACTTTAAAAGGGCCAACTTTCCCCTCTTCAAAACTCTACTTAGAAATATCCAGTGGACCAGGGCTCTGGAAGTAAGGGGGGCCCAAGGGAGCTCGTTAATATTCAAAAATTACCTCCTTCAAGCTCAAGAGAAATGTATTCCTTGAAAAATAAATCAAATAAGGCAAGCAGAAAATCTGCATGGATAAGCAAGGGACTCTTAGTAAAACACACACACACAAAAAAAAAAAGGTTTACAACATGTGGGAAAAAGGACTAATCCATTTGGAGGATTATAGAGATATAGCCAGAGAATGCAGAGATGCAACAAGGAAGGACAGGGCCCTCCTGGAACTGAAAGAGAGGGATGAAGGAGAACAAGAGTTTTTTTCAAATATATCAATGACAAAAGGAAGAGCAGGCAAAAGGTTGGCCTACCACTGAATGATATGGGAGATTTGGTAACTGATGATACAGAGATGGCAGAGTTGCTGAATGCTTTCTTTGCATCAGTCTTTACTCCTAAGACCAGCCCTCAGGAAGCTCAGTCTCTAGAAGCAAGGGAGCAGAACTGGAGAGATGTGGACATTTTGCTGATCTGTGTTAGAGATCTCTTATACCATCTGAAGACACACAAATCCATGGGCCCTGATGGGATACATCCACGAGTGCTGAGAGAGCTGACTCATACTGTTGCTGAACATCTCTCCATCACCTTTGAAAAGTCATGGAGAACAGGAGAGGTACTTGATGACTGGAAGAATGCGAATGTCACTCCAGTCTTCAAAAAAGGCAAGAAGGAGGACCCAGGCAACTACACACCAGTCAGCTCAGCTCCATCCCTGGAAAGATGATGGAGCAGCTCATCCTGGAGGTCATCTCTAACCACATGGAAGGCAAGAAGGTGTTGCAGGGTGCTCCAAATCCCCCCACCTTCCCTCATTATCTATCAGCCATGGTTTGAATGGGGGAAGACAAAATGGCCTTTCCATCCCCTGGGAACAGCTTATTGTCCCTATTGGGTGGAGGACCCTGTGGTGAATGATGCTTGTGCCCAAGGCTATATCCTTAAAGTGGTGGGACATGGCCTACGTGTTCAGCTGGAACCTGCTCTCCCCTCTGGAGTGGGGGGGAAGGCTGGGCACCACTCTGTCTGAGTAGACAATCTCCTGGGTCATTTGGGACAACGGCACTCCGACGACATGCCCATGCTTGGCTTTGTTCACAAGTTAAGTTCACATTATATTTGGGTGAAACATCAGTTCATTGGTCAGTTGCTGTGTTTAACAAGGATGCTCACTGGACAAGTGTCCGTGCGGCAAATGTTAAATAGGGGTTGTTTTGGTAAACTCGTGTTCCGTGTTCGGTGCTCCGTGTTAATACTCACGCCTGTTCCCGTGTGCGTGCCCGTGTTTCCCTCATGCCTTCTGCCGCCGAGAGATCCGCCTTGCCCGAGACTTGAACCAGCAGCGTTCGAGTGCATTGCCGCAAATTGCCGCTTCTGCCCAAAGGACAGGCACCCTCCCCAGCCGATCTCCATAAGGTCGCGGAAAGGGTCGCTTCAGCTTCGCAGAAGAGCCGCTTTTGGCCGTATCCTGCGGCCACATCGACAAGGGTTTTCCCCTGGAGCGGCAAGCTAGTTTACACAGTGCACCTGGCGAACTGACTTGCAAAGCCTCCGGAAATCACTGGTAATCTTCCAGGACCCTTTGTTCCGAGAGAAGCCGCTACCACGTGGCACGGCACCACGCGGTCGGCGCAATTTGTATCACATTATTACGATACATCTGTGCTACGATTTCCGGAACTATAAAACAGTATCAAGAAAAGAACCTCAAGAACTTTCTTTGGTTAGTGAGTAAACCAAACATTTCTTCATAGAGTTTCTGGGGCAGTTTGTGGGCTTGCCGATTCCTGACAAGCACTCACACACACACACCCCCCACCTCACTCCAATTTAGTTTCACTTTCTAAACATATAGATTTCCTCAAACTATTCAAAGTGCCTATATATATACATTCTGCAGAGCTGATTCTTTCCGACTGAATACTAGAACCTGTAAATACCAAATTGTATATCACTTGTAATATAGTGTTAATAAATATTTATTAAACCTTTATAAATATCTCCACCACTTATTTTCGGTGAGAATTTACATTTCATAACAG
This sequence comes from Indicator indicator, assembly GCF_027791375.1. Lineage (NCBI taxonomy): Eukaryota > Metazoa > Chordata > Aves > Piciformes > Indicatoridae > Indicator > Indicator indicator. Next base: position 67,449 of record NW_026539151.1, read on the forward strand.
ACCCACAGGTGTTTACCAGTGTGGGTAGAAGCCCGCTGGGATTTGGAAATGTGATAAGGGCGATATTTCATATTTTGGCCTGGACAGATTGTCTACTAATGTATAAAAAGGGTGAGCAGACTGCATTCGGGTCTCTTAATTTTATGCCTCTTACCCATGTTTTGGGGCCCGCTCACTTAGGCTCTGCCATTTTGGGTGCTCATCTCTTGCCACTCTTGCTCACTTCTTGTGATGGTTTGAAACTGTCTTTTTAATTTTTCCTTGCAAAGTTCAAAACAGAGAAAGTGAAAGAATGTAAATAAGTCACTATTGGGTGTAAGAAAGCAAAATAACGATTGTTCTAAACACTTCCATTGGATAGATAGAAATGTTTAAGAACTATTACCCAAAACAAAGTAGGCATTCTGCACATTCTGTGTTCGGCAGTGGGGGCAGTTGCTGGGCTGTCTGGCTGCTGTTTCTTCTTCTCTTCTGGCTGAAGATAACACACTGACCTTGGCAGCTAAGTTAACAATTTTCTGCTTAACTAACTGTGCTTCTCTGTCCAGGGGGGTCTGGGGGGGAAGCTCCTGGGAGAGGGAGGCCCCTTTGGGAGGGTCCCCTTGGGGGGAAGCAAAGGGAGATCGATTGTGCTTTTTCTGTTGATTGTATATATTTGTGAATGTTGTGAATTTTGTATATTTGTACATATTCATTGCATTTCATTGTAGATTTTAGACTCTGCTTGTAAATACAGCTTTTCATTTGCTTCCAGACTGAGCTAGCCTGGTTATTGTTGGTGGGGGGGGAATTTCAGCTCACACCGACACACTTTTTATTTTTGGCGCTCCAACTCGGGGCTCGATTGCTTGTTTGATTTATTTCTGCTCAGATTAGGAAGCAAAATGAAGCTGTTTTGGATTTTGAGTAATTTTATTTCCTCTGTTATCAGTGTGATTGTTTACAGATGGGCTGTTTCCTGCATGATAGACAAGATTGTGAGATATGTGGCATATAAGTCGTTTCTTTGGGTTAAGAACAAGTTACTGAATGTTGGTGAATTCTGTTATGGTCTTATTGGGCTAAGAAGCTATGGTAACTCAACTATGGATCTGCTAGCAGACACATATGAGTTTGTTACTCCTCTTACAACTACAGAGGGTCTTTGGAACCAGTGGTACCTTAGATATCTTGTACTAGCCTTAATCTTAAATTTGTTGCTTCTTGGAATAATCATATGGCTACTGATAGCACTGTATCAAGAAAGACATAAGGCTACTTGCTCTTCCAACTCTGCTGTGAATGTGAAAACCAAGCCAGTAAATTTGGTGGCCACTGTAACCAGAAAGCGTAAAGGAGATGCAGATGCTGCAGGAGATGGTGCAGATGGAGATGAGGGTCCTTCTACTCAGGGTCCCTCTGTTAAGAAAGATCCTTCTGGTGAGGAAGAGAGGGTTAGCCTTAAAACTCTGGTAGATCTCTTGAGACCCCACATGGATGATGGAGATGTAGATCAGGATGTAGACCCTGGTAGATTAGCAACTGCTGGTAGTGCCTCTGAACTCAAAGAAATTCAACGGAGGATTAAAATAGGATTATGGGGACAGCGACCTCAGGATGATGATGATGATGATGATGATGATGAGGATGACATACAGTCAGCTAATGCACCCAGACAGGAAATTAGACATGTGAGAAAGGATTACATCAGAGGAGATAATGAGCCAGTCCTGTCTTGGCTAGCCAGGTGTTTTGATATGGGAGCCCCAGCATTGGTGGTAGGTGACAAGTCGGCCTCTCAGTTGGGGATGCTCTCAAAGGATACAGGCATAGACAGGCACCTAGGCAAGTGCATTGGTAAAGTTTCTCTGTGGGCACGCCTCCTACTGGCAGTCTCGCTGAGGTACCCCAGCAGAGATGATTTACCATGGAACCCTAAGCCTTGGACCACAATAGCTGAGGGAATCAAGCGTCTGAGAGAGTTTGCTGTGAGAGAAGTAATGTATGGAGATCATAAGACTCTCAATCCTGATGAAATTCCTGTTGGAACAGGCCTTGCCAAAAAGCTTATTAAGCTTGCTCCTCCTAATTATGCTACTATTCTGGCAAGCAGGATTGTGGCAAGAAATTATGGTGGAGTGCCTCCTACTGTTGGCCATTTCACTGACCAAATGAGGCAATTGGAGGATAGTCTCGCACGTACTTCTTTGGTTTCAGCCATTGAAACTCTGTCTGGAGAAATGAAGAATTGCATGAAAGAGCTGAAGGAGGAACTTAAAACCTCCATATCCAACTTGATGAAGGGGGATGATTCTAATTCCTCTTCCTCCAGATGGATACAAGTTTCAGCTGTTAGGAACAGACGGGCTCCAAGAAGGCCATTCCAGAATAGGTCAAACCAAAACAGACAGCAGAGGCAATCACGTGGCAGTATCTGGATAACTCTGCGTGATCAGTTTGGTGAGAACATGAACAGATGGGATGGTCAACCAACTTCTGATCTTTTCAAGAGGTTACGGGAGCTGCAGAGGGGCAGATCCCGAGGTAGCAATACCAGGAGGGTAGCTGTAGCTTCCTCAGTTTCCCAGAACAACTCTGATAGCTCCAACAGTGATCCTAATTCTGGTGCTGGACATTGTGCCAGCTGTACATGTGGAGGTAATCCCCACCATTAGGGGTGCCCTGCCTTCCGCCAGGGGGAGGTAAGGGATAATGGAGATAACAGAATCTATTGGGATGTGTACATCCAGTGGCCTGGCACTTCAAAATTTCAGAAGTACAGGGCCTTGGTTGACACAGGAGCTCAGTGCACCATAATACCATCAAATTATCAAGGGGGAGAATCTATAACTATCCAGGGAGTCACTGGTGGATCTCAAGAGTTGTTTAAGATAGAGGTTGATATAAGCTTAACTGGGAAGCAGTGGAAGAAACATACTATTGTAACAGGTCCTAATGCACCTTGTATTTTGGGAATTGACTTTCTGAGAGAAGGGCGTTTTAAAGACCCTAAGGGTTACAAATGGGCTTTTGGAATAGCAACTGTAGAAATTGATGGAGGAAAATTGAAGTTGTCCATTAGACCTGAGCTTTCAGATGAATCTGCAGTTGTGGGACAACATGAGATAGAGGATGTAAAGCTGCCGGTTGCTTCTCAAACTGTGCATCACAGACAATACAGAACCAACCGTGACTCTTTGGTGCCCATTCAAAACTTGATTCGTCAGTTGGAGAGTCAGAAGGTCATCAGCAAAACTCATTCACCTTTCAACAGTCCAATCTGGCCTGTGAGAAAGCAGAATGGAGAGTGGCATCTGACAGTTGATTTCCGTGCCTTGAATGAAGTAACTCCACCCATGAGTGCAGCTGTACCAGACATGATGGAACTCCAATATGAGCTGGAATCCAAGCAGGCCAAATGGTATGCTACCATAGACATTGCTAATGCTTTCTTCTCTATTCCCAGAGCAGAGGAATGCAGGCCTCAGTTTGCTTTCACCTGGAGAGGCATTCAGTACACATTCAATCGTTTGCCCCAGGGGTGGATTCACAGTTCAACCATCTGCCATGCAGTGATCCATGATGCTTTGGAGAAAGGTGGAGCTCCAGAACACATTCAGTTCATCGATGACATCATCGTCTGGGGTGAGACTGCTGAAGAAGTCTTCGAGAAATGTAATAAAATCCTTGACATTCTCTTGCAAGCCGGTTTCGCTATCAAGCGAGACAAGGTGAAAGGACCTGCCAGAGAAATCCAGTTTCTGGGAGTGCGGTGGCAAGACGGTCGCCGTCACATCCCAATGGATGTGATAAACAGAGTCTCCACCATGGCAAATCCCATCAACAAGAAAGAAACTCTGCGTTTCTTAGGCATAGTGGGATTTTGGAGACTGCACATTCCTGGATACAGTCAGATTGTGAAACCTCTCTATGATGTGACTCGAAAGAGAAACAGTTTCCAATGGGGTCCTGAGCAACAAGCAGCCTTTGACCAGATCAAGCGAGAGGTAGTCCAAGCGATGGGTCTGGGACCTGTCCGAACTGGTCCAGACATTAAGAACATTCTGTACACGGCCGCGAGTGACAATGGTCCAACCTGGTGCTTATGGCAAAGAGCTCCAGGGGAGACACGAGGACGTCCTCTTGGTTTCTGGGGTCGTGGCTACAGAGGCTCAGAGGCAAACTACACTCCAACAGAGAAAGAGATTTTAGCTGCTTCTGAAGGAGTGAAAGCTGCTTCTGAAGTGATTGGAACTGAGTCACAACTTCTTCTAGCTCCTAGATTGCCAGTTCTGAATTGGATGTTCAAAGGCAAAGGTTCTTCACCACATCATGCAACAGATGCTACCTGGTCTAAGTGGATGGCTCTGATAACACAGAGAGCTCGAATGGGAAATCTCGAAAGGCCTGGTTTGGTGGAGGTGATCACAAACTGGCCAGAAGGCACAAGCTGTGCTAAACCTCCAGAGGAGAGAGTAACTCGTGCTGAGGAAGCTCCTCCTTACAGTGATTTGTCTGATGATGAAAAGAGATATGCTTTGTTCACAGACGGTTCCTGTCGTCTTGTTGGGAACAAGCGGAGATGGAAATCTGCAGTGTGGAGTCCAACGCGCAGAGTTGCAAAAGCGAGAGATGGAGAAGGAGAATCCAGTCAATTTGCAGAGGTAAAAGCTGTCCAGCTAGCTCTTAACATAGCTGAACGTGAGAGATGGCCAAAGCTTTATCTCTACACCGACTCGTGGATGGTAGCCAATGCCTTGTGGGGTTGGCTGAAAGACTGGAAGAAGAATGGCTGGCAGAGAAAAGGAAAGCCTATCTGGGCTGCAGACCTGTGGCAAGACATTGCTGCTCGCATTGAGAGAATCCCAGTGAAAGTGAGACACATCGATGCTCACGTTCCTAAGAGTAAAGCTACTGAGGAACAACAACACAACCATCAGGCAGATCTAGCTGCAAGAGTTTCCCAGGTGGACACAAACTCTGATCCTGATCCTGATCTTGACTGGAAACACCGAGGTGAGCTGTTCTTAGCTCGGTGGGCCCATGACTCGTCAGGACATCAAGGCAGAGATGTAACCTACCGATGGGCTCATGACAGATCCATTGACATTTCCATGGATGCTATCACACAAGTCATCCATGACTGTGACATTTGTGCTGCTATTAAGCAGGCAAAGCGGATCAAGCCCTTGTGGTATGGTGACCGATGGTCCAAGTACAAGTATGGTGAAGCCTGGCAGATTGACTACATCACTCTACCTCGTTCTCCATCTGGTAAGCAGTATGTGCTGACTATGGTAGAGGCAAGCACTGGATGGCTGGAAACTTATCCAGTTCCTCATGCAACTGCACGTAACACCATTCTTGGTCTGGAAAGGCAAATCCTGTGGAGACACGGAACTCCAGAGAGGATTGAGTCAGACAACGGAACTCACTTCAAGAACAATCTTGTAAAAAAACTGGGCCAAAGAGCACGGCATCGAGTGGATATTCCACATTCCCTACTATGCACCAGCTGCAGGGAAGATCGAACGCTACAACGGTTTGCTGAAAACCACTCTCAAAGCCATGGGGGGTGGATCTTTGAAAAACTGGGAGAAACATTTAGCACAAGCAACCTGGTTGGTGAATAGTAGAGGTTCAGTGAATCGAGCTGGACCTGCCCAATCAGATTTGTTGCGAAAGGAAGAAGGTGATAGAGTTCCTGTTATCAGAGAAAAGAATCTGTTAGGCAAAACTGTTTGGGTATTTTCTCCTTCAGGAGAGGCCAAACCTGTCCGAGGGGTGGTTTCTGCTGAAGGTCCTGGTCACACCTATTGGGTGATGCAAGAAAATGGTGAAATTCAGTGTATTCCACAAAGAAATCTAACTTTGGCTGAGAGAGGTTAAATTCAGAGTGTTGCGCAGACACAGCATCGCGCCCAAGAGGAGAGTTCATGAGATCTACGGTGCACGAACCCTGAGAGCCCTGAGTCACCTGAGAGTCCCTGTTCCTTCCTTCGCTCCATCTGCGAGGAAACAAGCTGTTTGCTGTTTTTCCTGTGATTTGACTCTTTTGAATCATCTACATCTGAGATAGCTGGAATGGACTATGGTCTTTATTCACCTATTGTTGTAGATATTATTTTAGATTAGATAAATGATAGTAGCAGCCAATGGAATTGTTTAGAAGGGGTGGACTGTGATGGTTTGAAACTGTCTTTTTAATTTTTCCTTGCAAAGTTCAAAACAGAGAAAGTGAAAGAATGTAAATAAGTCACTATTGGGTGTAAGAAAGCAAAATAACGATTGTTCTAAACACTTCCATTGGATAGATAGAAATGTTTAAGAACTATTACCCAAAACAAAGTAGGCATTCTGCACATTCTGTGTTCGGCAGTGGGGGCAGTTGCTGGGCTGTCTGGCTGCTGTTTCTTCTTCTCTTCTGGCTGAAGATAACACACTGACCTTGGCAGCTAAGTTAACAACTTTCTGCTTAACTAACTGGGCTTCTCTGTCCAGGGGGGTCTGGGGGGGAAGCTCCTGGGAGAGGGAGGCCCCTTTGGGTGGGTCCCCTTGGGGGGAAGCAAAGGGAGATCGATTGTGCTTTTTCTGTTGATTGTATATATTTGTGAATGTTGTGAATTTTGTATATTTGTACATATTCATTGCATTTCATTGTAGATTTTAGACTCTGCTTGTAAATACAGCTTTTCATTTGCTTCCAGACTGAGCTAGCCTGGTTATTGTTGGTGGGGGGGGAATTTCAGCTCACACCGACACACTTCTCCCCAGACTGGCCTGCCAGCCAAGGAACCTGCCTAACACTGCCAGCTATGGGACCCATCCTGCCTGGAAGCCTGTCAGCAAAACCATGAGTCTGCCTGCTTGGGACCTGCCTGCCATTTTGCTTCTCCCTGGGACCGATCCCATAAAGCTGTGAGCCTCGAATTGGATTAAAAATCAACAGTTTCTGGAGCCTGTCAGCAGAGAGACTCAGCTAGGGACCGATTCCAAATTCCTACTCTGATTTTCGTGAGTAAAACTGGCCTTCTCATATTTCCCTAAGGGTTTTTGGTCGGCCTTTGATTTATAAGTGGGGTGAAACTATTTGTGGCTTACCCTTTCCAGGCTCTGAACTCTCCAAATTGTATTAAAAGTTGCCATAAGCATTCTGGAAGAATTCATGACTAAACAGAAACTGTAAATAATTTTTAACAGTTTTGTACATAATTTTGGGCTGTTGTTTTCAGGAAAATAAAAATAACTGTAATTTTATAATTACTGCCTTGTTAATTTAATCCCAGACTAATACAGAGGTTATGAGGAGTAGCCAACATGGACTTACCAAGGGGAGATCCTGTCTAACTAATCTGATAGTCTTCTATGAATTTATGACGAAATGGGTAGACAAGGGAAAAGGAGTGGATATCATATATCTTGACTTCAGTAAAGCTTTTGATACTGTCTCCCATAGCATGCTCATATAAAAGCTCAGGAAATGTTGCATAGATGGCCTCTCAGTGAGGTGGATTGCAAACTGGATCCACAACAGAGTTCAAAGTGTTGTCATCAGTGGCACAGAGTCAACTTGGAGGCCTACAGCAAGTGGTGTCCTCCAGGGATCGGTCCTAGGTCCAGTTTTATTCAGTATTTTTATCAACAACCAGGATGAGGGCACTGAATGTCCCCTCACCAAGTTCGCTGATGATACAAAACTGGGGTCTTGGCTGACACCCCATCAGGCTGTGCAGCCATCCAATATGATTGTTTAGCCTGATTAAAAGGAGGCTCAGGGGTGACCTCATTGCTGTCTGCTACTACCTGAGGGGAGGTTGTAGGCAGGTGGGGGTTGGTCTCTTCTCCCAGGCAACCAGCAGCAGAACAAGAGGACACAGCATCAAGTTGTGCCAGGAGAGGTATAGGCTAGATATTAGGAGGAAGTTCTTCACAGAGAGGGTGATTGCCCATTGGAATGGGCTGCCCAGGGAGGTGGTGGAGTCGCCATCGCTGGAGATGTTCAAGAGGAGACTGGATGAGGCGCTTAGTGCCATGGTCTATTTGATTGTTTAGGGCTGGGTGATTGGTTGGACTGGATGATCTTGGAGGTCTCTTCCAACTTGGTTGATTCTATGATTCTATGACCTGGTCAGGCAGAAGAGCTGGGTGCAGGCAAACCTCATGAAGTTTAATAAGGACAAGTGCAGGGTCCTACATCTGGAAAGAAATAACAACAGGCACCAGTACAGGTTGGGGGCTGCCCTGCTGGAAAGCAGCTCCACAGAGAAAGACCTTGGAGTGCTGGTGGACAGCAAGTTCTCCATGGAACAACAAGGTACTCTTGTGGCCAAGACAGTCAATGGTATCCTGGGATATATCAAGAAAGGTGTGTCCAGCAGGCCGAGGGTAGTTCTTCTCCCTCTCTACTCTGCCCTGGTGAGTCCACACCTGGAATACTATGTCCAGTTTTGTGTTCCCCAGTTCAAGAGAGACAGAGACGTGCTGGAGAGAATCCAATGGAGAGCCACAAGGATAATTAGGGTGCTTGAGCATCTCCCCTGTGAAGAGAGACCGAGATCCCTGGGACTGTTTAGTCTTGAGAAGAGAAGACTGAGAGGGGATCTGATCATTGTCTATAAATATCTGAGGGATGGGTGTCAAGTGGAGGGGGCCAGGATCTTTTTGGTGGTTCGCAGTGATAAGACAAGGAACAATGGGTTCAAACTTGAACATAGAAGATTTCTCCTCAACATGAGAAAAACTTCTCTACAATGAGGGTGATGGAGCACTGGAACAGGCTCCCCGGCAGGATTGTGGAGTCCCCTTCTCTGGAGACTTTCAAAACCTACCTGGATGCATTCCTGTGTGGAGTACTCTAAGTGATCCTACTTTGGCAGCGGGGTGGACCCAATGATCCAAACTGATCCAACCCAATGGACCTGATCTTGAGGTCCCTTCCAGACTCTGATATACTGTGATACTGTGATATGACCTTCAAAATGGAAAGTCTCATTCAAGCTACCACCTGCCCCACTGATGGCCAACAGAGGAAGTTTTCAGGTATTCAGGATGTATTTTGGTAGTAGGTATATTTTTAGCAGAAACTCAACCAACTTGTTCCTGTTAAATATTTATCCAATTATGTAAGTGAGAAGAAAAAAATGAACTAATACTTTTTAACATAACATAAAATAGCACATAGAAGAAAAGAACTGTATCATTAAAGATATAATGAGATGATGAATACCACCAAAGGTGTGAGTTAATCAAATAAGGCCATAATATGCCAGGCAGCCTGTCAGAAGAAATACTATTTGCTGAAGTATGCATTTGAGTTAATAATTGAGTGATGCAACCATTCTACCAGACTTGTTAGAGGATGTCACGTTCAGATTCACTGATGAGGAGCAGAAAAGTAGATTGTATGAAAGGGAATTCCAAGAGCTGGTATTTACAGTGGGTGTATGCAGTGTTAAGGAATTCCACTTAACTAATAAATGATATGGCAATTGGGTATTAACAAGAATACTAGTAACCCTTTATTTCATATGAAAATTGCCAAAACTCTCTAAATAGGATCATTGTACAGTTGGAATATATGTTTACAATAGGAATATACAATCTTTGGGCAAAATACAAGAATTCTATGCAAACTGGGAGGAAATAACATGGAAAGAGATTGTCACTGGCAGCAGATAGCACTCAATCACAGTGGGGGGAGACTCGGTGAGAACCCATAAACCAAAAAGGCAATGAATTAATTACTCACAGCTGGTTCTACACACGTAGGGGATGCTACTGCTGCTGTTATGTTAGCTATGAAGCTTTGGGGAGTTTTAGTATGGCGCTGACATGGCAGATTTCCAGCAAGAAGGGTTTGCCACATTGTTATCAGGGCTGATTAAGCTTCAGCAGACAGTGGGCTGTTTAAGACACTTCTCACAACAGGCACTTGCTTGATTCCTGGGTAAACTGAGGCACAACACGATTCTAGTGACATGGGGAAGCAGGCTAGACTGATCTGGCTTCTAGGCTCGTGGTTTCTCCAGCTTGCTATGTATGGGCTCGTGGCTTTATCCCAGGCTCTAGACCAGGTGCTCAAGGCAGGGTAAGGCAACTTGAGGCAGCTTCTGCAAGGCTGGTCCAAGAAGGTTAAAGAGCAAGGCTTAAGCAAGGCAAAATGACTACAAGTCAGTCTGTATATATAAAACTTGCCCGAGATCATTTGGGCCAATAGGGCAACTGAAGGTAATGTGTAGCTGGAAAGGTGTTCTGCCAGGTTATAACCATAACAGGCAGAAACAAAGGCCTTCTTTCTGGGGGAGCAGTGGTCGGCATACCTACTTTCATCCCGGGTAAACAACTTGTTTAGCAGACATGCAGGAGTCCTGTCCCTTTTGTTCCTTTTCCCGCATTGTCTGCCCTTTCTGCAGGAAGGAGGGGAGAGAGAGGGACCATGTCTAGACATCTTAAGACCTGTCTGGGTTTGTACTGGGCTATGTCATGGCCCTACCATGACAGTGTAATTACAGATATTGCTGACAGGTAAAGGTACAGACCTTTCCTTCAGGCACAAAACTGTGTAATCTGCTCCCTTCTCCAAACTAATTGCAAACCCCATGCTCTAAGTATAGATATGAGTACACTTGAGGAATTAGCTGTGCAGAGAGAAGCTTGAAGCATATGGTGGAGGAGACTCAGGATTTTATTATTTTTTTCTTTCTAAAAAGGAAGAATTTAAGGCCCTATCCTTTGATGGTCCAAAATCTTATATTTCCATTGACTTCAGCTGAGCTGTGGTGATTTATACAGGCTAATGCTCTGTCTCACAGTATGGAATCTTTTCCCATTAATGTTTACCTGCTGTGCCATAATGACTACAAAACACCTGACAATAGCTAGGCAGTGAGTGTGCTGCAACTACCACTTACTACATAACCATAATCATGACAGTGATACCTTATGCTTTCTCCATTCATTTCATATCCGTCTGCTGTCCTTCCTACATAGACTAATGGTAGACATTGGCTACACTTGCGGTTCTCGTCCTACATTTAGAATTAGAATTTTATTGTAGTAGAAATAAGCAAAAAATGTCATATGATTCCTAATAGCAACAGCATGGCAATATAGAAGCTCTTTCTGTTCAGAAGTTCAAGGTCTTTGCACTGCTTTTTAAGTTGTGTTTTGTGTAAGATGAAATACAAGGTACTAAAAGATCAAAGAAATAGCTTATGAATGTACTACTGGCAGATCTACTTCCAGCTGCAACAGGAAAAAAAATATTAGGAAATTCATATCATTATTAAGCATAGCTCCACTACAGGTACTAAATGCCACCAAGTCTAAAGCTGTACAGAAGCTGCCATAATAAATCCTAGCAAAATTTATTAAAATTCATATTTTGTGGACTCTGCAAAGAAACAAACAACTGCTGACACAGCTTGCTATCTTTGAATGAGTTTGTCTTTTGCAAAATTTAAGAATATAAAACACATACATAAGGAATTCATGGATTTAAAATTAAAATTATACTCATCTAAAATGACCTATATTACTGACCGTCTTACTGATCGTCTTACTGATACTGTGATCCTCATATAACAGAAGAAGATATGAGAATGTGTGTCAGTTTTAAGTTGATGTCTAGGAAATTTTCCATAGGTCTTGAGTGGAAAGTGGTAGAATGTAAATAATTTACCATTGGATGTAAAGGGGAAAAAATTATAAGGTCTAAATAATCCCATTGGTCTGATAACTAACATAAAGTTAGTTGTATAAACTGTTCTCTCTTGGTTCTTCACTCTAGCTGATACTGGCTGGTGGTTTTTGCCTGACTGTTGCTGACCTTGGCTCATTCTTGTTGTGGCTAGGTAACTAACAAGCTACTTTCTGATGTTCTCTTTTTCTCTCTTCCCTTCTCCTGGGGGAAAGGAGGTGGAGACGGGGTCCTTGTGTTGTTTATAAATTGTAAATACATGTAAATGTTGCATATTTTGTACATATTCATTGCATTTTATATTTCTAGATTTTAGTTTGCTTGTAAATACAACTTCATTTGCTTCCATCCCAAACTGAACTGGTCTGGCAATTTTATTTTGAGGGGTAGTTCTCCAAATCAATTGGGGGGTTATTTCAACCCATGACAGAATGCCATCCCTGAACCTTGTTCATCTGAAACACAGCCTTATCTAAAACGAATAATTTTCCAGAAACCAGAATGATACAGTCATATTGTATCTGAAATGGCTTAAAGAAGAAAATACTGTCATAACACTGAGCAGAAGTAACATCAACCACTATAACGTAGACATATATAGATGTTATTAAAAAAAAAAAATCCATGTTCTACAAAGGATTTCACATGATCCCTCTACAAGACAGTGTTTACCACTTACCTTGTGATTCCACCATAAACCCATAATTTGTTATTTGTTCCCCGGCTTACTGAGACTTGCAACATTTTTTTTGTGAATCAATTTCCACCTGTCAATTTAGAACAACTGTACTTAATTTCCACCACCCTTTATCTTTATTCATAGTAGCTTTGAAATAAAGAAAGCCTCTTTTATGAGTTAGTGCCATGCCTGCTTCAATAAGACACTCACTTTTGTTGAAGAAGCAGGCAGAGTATGTTACAGACAACGTCAATATATCATGACCTCCCAGAACAGTTGGTAAAGAGTGCTTCTTGTAAACCTGCAATACTGTCTCCAAAGGGGAAGATCCCTGTCTTGGGTCAGATGGAGTTAAGAGCTGCTCAGCATTTCTACTTCAATTCCTTGCTAATTATACATTGCAACACCGTTTTTGTTTTCTTTTACTGGTAAAATATATATTAAACCAACTTGAAGGGGTTGTTTAAGTATCTGCCATGTGCAAATAGTCCTTTTGTATCCTTCAAGAAGAGTGAACAGCTTTGTACTTAGTAGCAACTAGGGAAATCATGTGGCAGACGAAATTGTGGACTTGAGGAAGATGACTAGGTGCTAAAATGCTTCTCCTCTGGCTAGACACTTAAGATGCTGAAGCACAGCAAGCTTATTGAAGTTGAGATTGGAAAAGATCATGCAAAAAGACAATTATTTTAGTCTCAGAAAATGGATGAATTCTCCAGATGTGGGAAACAGCTGCAAAACATGTGGAAGAAAAATGTATAGAAAATCATCCACTTTGTCATCTGAACCAACAGAGTCTATGGTGAGATCTCAGCACATGTATGCTCAGTCTCTACAATTTCTCAAATGCAGTTGTCCAAGCAACTCAGGTTCTGATCTGAATCTTATGAGTTTGATTCACACCTCCAAATATTGGTGTCTGTATATGGACTAGGTTACAAGTTGTTTTGTTGGGGTTTTTTGTGTTTTTGTTTGCTTGGTTGGTTGGGTTTTTTTGTTTTTGTTTTAGTAGAAACAGATAATATAATTGCAATGGCATTTGGGGCAAAGTTTAGCTGAGTAGGCATTTTGTTATGCACATTTGTGGCAGAGAATGATTCAGCAAGACTAACTGCCCTGGCTAACACTGCACTGACTATAAAGATGGTTTCACCATCCATAACTGAAGTAGATACTTATATACAGGCACCTGTCATGGAAGTCATTATGTCTGAGATGGGAATTATAAAAATCCTGCCCCTAACTACATAAAAATTTAGAGGTTTATTTACAGATTCAGGTACTCAGTAAGGAGATATTTATCACAATAGATAATAGTGATAATAACAAACAATTTGGAAAGTTCAGAAAGTTGGAAAAGAGATAAGCCACAAGCAGCTCTTTCCCCACTATAAAGCAACAGGCAAAATCTCCAGAAAATCTAGGAAATTGTGGCAATTTAGGCTGGGTGTTTCTTGGACTGTCACATAAGTTACACTTCTGGTGTCTCGAGTGTCCAGTGCAGTAGGTGGACGCAGGAAGCAGCATATTTCTACCCATAAATCCTGCACACTATAAATTCATCTGCAAAGTCATTCTCTTCCTCTTTCTTCCCTCTCTGTTTCCATGGGAGATGGTCCTTATTGGGTAACGGTGGGGGAGTATTTCAGGCCTCTTAGGCCTGTCTAGGCCTAATGCCAGGAGAAAAAGGGGGGGGGGGGGGGGGGGGGCAGTCTCAGACCTGGCCAGCCTAGCAGTGGGGAGGGGGAAGAAAGAGCCCTGGGGTTTTGGGTACGCCCTCAGGTTGGGGGAAGGGAAGTGTTGGGAGACCTTTGGGTGTGGTGTAAGGGACTCTGTAAGCTTTGGGATATCATTGCCACTATGCTTTTTAGTTTCTGTAAAACACCAATTGATTTTCCATTTAAACTTTCCATCACTATCCAATCCACTTGTGTGAGTGTCATTCTTTTGTCCCTTTTGGGACAAGAGAGAAACTGTCCCATTTTAAACCAAGACAGAAATAAAGACAAAACATCCAAATTTACTCATGAAAGAGGTGCCATGAGGGTGGAGAATTTCTTGTGGCTTTTCTCACCCTGGCAAACAGCCTAGAAACTGCAAATTATAGTCTACACATAAGATGTGCATGAACAAAGTGAAAATGGCTCCCACGAAAGCCCAAGTAATGCTCAGGAAGGTGCAGCAGTTTTGCAGCAAAGGTGTGGTCCCATGCAAGTGCAGCAGAAAAGCAGCTTTTACAACTGGTATTGCGGAAACAAGATCTAGGTAACAGAATCACAAAGAAGCACTCACGCATTCAGATCACTTCATTTTAATACCTTTCTAGATGAATTGTATCCAGTGGCATAAATACTGAGCAAGAAGTACTCAGCCTATGGCATCCCAATGCAGCATTAACAGCATGGGAATTTATTGTGGCATGGGGATAAGCTATATGTGTGGACAGCCCAGCTTGAAGAGGGAAAAAGTTCAGTGTAGGAGATTGACCAGAGTCAAGACACAGACCCAATATGAGTTCAGGATCTTGTTCATTTATTGTTAAAAGGCACAGGCTTTTATAGTATTATGTGCTGTCCACGCAAATAATATTAGCTCTCTATTGGCTAAAATAGATTGTTCACATGCCCATTACTGTATGCTGATTGGAATATAGTATCAGCAATGTTTTTCTGCCTTGCAGCTTCAACACCTGGCTTCATCTCCTGTTTATTGCTTTGCCAAGCTTTCTCTTACCAGCTTCTCAAGGACATGTCAGCATGTTTATAGCTAAAGGGCTGGTTTGTGCAGCTCATGGCCTTTTATATTCTAGCCATTTCTCTACAGTTTGGTTTATGTGCCTTTACTCTTTCCCCATTAGAAACCCATAACGGGGAGGGTGAAAGCAAAGGAGGGTTTGGGGCACTCCCCTTTGCCTAGTTGTCGATATTTTAAACAAAATATAAATTCTCCTGACAGTTTGGGGTTTTTTTGAATTTGGAATTTGGGCTGAGGGATTTTTATTTTTTTAATTAAAGAAAAAGTATTGCCTATAGGATTCTTCAGATTAAGGAGGTCCCTTTGAGAAGCTTTTTTTGAAAAAATCTCTTAAAATTACTTATAATCTTAAACTGGTTTAGTTTTATCCATAGGAAATCCATTAACTGTAAGGCTGTAAAAGTCTGAAGTACAGCATTTTATTTCCTAAGTGCAGGTCAAACATAGTTTCTTGTATCAAATACTGGGCCAAAGATATCTGTATATTAAAACAGGATGTCAAAATGGGCTATCAAATCCCTTCAGTTCTCATCAAATTATTGCTCACACCAAATTACAATGTGACCGTGACAAGCATGTCCTCTATTTTAGTCATAGACTAAGGTTTTGTTTGCTAGTAAAGATGCCTATGAACTTACATAGTAAGCAAGCATTCTGGGAGAGTACTGTATCATGAAAACAGAGAAGGCTAAACAGATGAGCTATAAATAAAGTGGGAACTTGCTTCCAGGAAACTCTGACACATACACAGCTCACTATCTGTAATTAGCAGAGTACTGAAAGACCAAAACTGTCCAAAAATCCTCTTCAGACTGGGCAGGGACAAGGAAAGAATACAACTTGAAGTGATTCAAAATAAGAAAGTTTCATGACCAAATAAACAAATATTAATATGTATCTTCAGGAGATTTAAATTAATTATCTTATGGTGGAGTTGCAGAAGAGACAATGCTTAGTCGTATCATGCTTCCTTTTCATTTAATATATAAGAAACAAAGCATTTTGGTCATGTTTTGTTCAAGACCATGCATTATTAGAGATCTGATTTTTTCCTGTATTTAATCAAAATCCGATTAATTGCAGGATCTTTATATTGTTCCTGTATTTCAACTCCTCATTTGCTTATTCTTTTATTTCCTGTGAGGTACAAAATTTTCCAGAAAAATTTTTGAGAGAGATCTGAGGACTGAACTTTGAAACACTGGCATCCTGCATCCCTTTGAGTTGTGTATTTCCACCTAATGGCCCTCCAATGAATTGTGAATGCTGAAGAAAGTGAGAGGCAGATTGTAACAGTGTGAGAGCTGAAACCCCCACACACCAACAATAACTAGGCTAGCTCAGTCTGGAAGCAAATGAAATCTGTATTTACAAGCAAATCTACAATCTATGGTGAAATGCAATGAATATGTACAAATAGACACTATTCACAGAATTTACAAATATGTACAATCAACAGAAAAGCACAACCAAGGCCCCTTTGCTTCCCCCAAGGGGACTTTCCCCAAGGGGCCTTCTCCCCAGCCAGAAGGAATCCCCCCATATCCCCGTGGTGGAAGGCAGAGAGTCAAGAAGCAGAGAGGCTGTTAGACTTAGCTTGTCAAGGTTATCTTCAGCTAGAGAAGAAGAAGAAGCAGACAGACAGAAGCTGAGCAAGCAACCTGAGACTGCCCAACTCCCCAACCTTATTTTGAGTAGAGATTTTTAAACATTTCTACCTCCTCAATGGAAGTGTTTAGAATAATCATTATTTTGCTTTCTTACACCAGTAGTGACTGACTTACATTCTTTTGTTTTCTCTGCTTGAACTTTGTAAAGAAAAATTAAAAAGACAGTTTTAAAACCATCACAGTCTACCCCTTCTAAACAATTCCATTGGCTGCTACTACTATCCGTCTAATCTAAAACAATATCTACAAGAATAAGTGAATAAAATTCATAGTCCATTCCAGCTATCTCAGATGTAGATGATTCAAAAGTTTCAAATCACAGGAAAAACAGAAAACAGCTTGTTTCCTTGAAGATGGAGTAAAGAAAGGAACAGGGACACTCAGGGCTCTCAGGGTTCATAGGGTTCATGCACTGTAGATTTCATGGATTCTCCTCTTGGACACAATGTCATATAAGAACAATACTCTGAATTTAACCTCTTTCAGCCAAAGTTAGATTTCTTTGTGGAATACACAGAATTTCACCATTCTCTTCCATTACCCAAGAGGTGTGCCCAGGAACTTCAGCAGAAACCACCCCTCGGATGAGTTTGTCCTCTCCTGAAGCAGAAAACAGTCAAACGGTTTTGCCTAACAGATTCTTTTCTCTGATAACAGGAACTCTATCACCTTCCTCCTTTCACAACAAATCTGATTGGGCAGGTCCAGCTCAATTCACTGAACCTCTGCTATTCACCAACCAGGTTGCTTGTGCGAAATGTTTCTCCCAGTTTTTCAAAGATCCACCCCCCATGGCTTTGAGAGTGGTTCTCAGCAAACCATTGTAGCATTCGATCTTCCCTGCAGCTGGTGCATAGTAGGGAATGTGAAATATCCACTCGATGCCATGCTCTTTGGCCCAGTTTTTTACAAGATTGTTCTTGAAATGAGTTCTGCTGTCTGACTCAATTCTCTCTGGAGTTCCATGTCTCCACAGGACTTGTCTCTCCAGACCAAGAATGGTGTTATGTGCAGTTGCATGAGGAACTGGATAAGTTTCCAGCCATCCAGTGCTTTCCTCTACCATAGTCAGCACATACTGCTTACCAGATGGACAACGAGGTAGAGTGATGTAGTCAATCTGCCAGGCTTCACCATACTTGTACTTGGACCATCGGTCAGCATACCACAAGGGCTTAATCCGCTTTGCCTGCTTAATAGCAGCACAAATGTCACAGTCATGGATGATTTGTGTGATAACATCAATGGAAACGTCAATGGATCTGTCACGAGCCCATCGGTAGGTTGCATCTCTGCCTTGATGTCCTGATGAGTCATGGGCCCACCAAGCTAAGAACTGCATGTTGGACTATACACTGCAGACTTCCACCTTCGCTTGTTTCCAACAAGAAACAGGAACCATCTGTGAAAAAAGCATATTTCTTTTCATCATCAGACAGATCACTGTAAGGAGGAGCTTCCTCAGCACGAGTTACTCTCTCCTCTGGAGGTTTTGCACAGCTTGTGCCTTCTGACCAGTTTGCGATCACCTCCACCAAACCAGGACTTTCAAGATTTCCCATTAAAGCTCTCTGTGTTATCAGAGCCATCCACTTAGACCAGGTAGTATCTGTTGCATGGTATGGTGCCGAACCCTGCCTTTAAAAATCCAATTCAGAACTGGCAATCTAGGAGCTAGAAGAAGTTGTGACTCAGTTCCAATCACTTCAGAAGCAGTATTCACTCCTTCATAAGCAGCTAAAATCTCTTTCTCTGTTGGAGTGTAGTTTCCTTCTGAGCCTCTGTAGCCACGACCCCAGAAACCAAGAGGATGTCCTCCTGTCTCCCCTGGAGCTCTTTGCCATAAGCACCAGGTTGGACTATTGTCACTTGTGGCCGTGTACAGAATGTTCTTAATGTCTGGACCAGTTCGGACAGGTCCCAGACCCATCGCTTGGACTACCTCTCACTTGATCTGGTCAAAGGCTGCTTGTTGCTCAGGACCCCACTGGAAACTGTTTCTCTTTCAAGTCACATCATAAAGAGGTTTCACAATCTGACTGTATCCAGGAATGTGCAGTCTCCAAAATCCCACTATACCAAAAAAAGTAGAGTTTCTTTCTTGTTGATGGGATTTGTCATGGTGGAGACTCTCTTTATCACATCCATTGGAATGTGATGGCGACTATCTTGCCACCACACTCCCAGAAACTGGATTTCTCTGGCAGGTCCTTTCACCTTGTCTTGCTTGATAGCAAAACTGGCTTGCAAGAGAATGTCAATGATTTTGTTACCTTTCTCAAAGACTTCTTCAGCAGTTTTACTCCAAACGATATATCATTGATGATCTGAATGTGTTGTGGAGATCCACCTTTCTCCAAAGCATCATGGATCACTGCATAACAGATGGTTGAACTGTGAATCCACCCGTGGGGCAAACAATTGAATGTGTATTTTATGCCTCTCCAGGTGAAGGCAAACTGAGGCCTGCATTCCTCTGCTATGGGAATAGAGAAGAAGGCATTAGCAATGTCTATGGTAGCATACCTTTTGGCCTGCTTGGATTCCAGCTCATATTGGAGTTCCATCATGTCTGGTACAACTGCACTCATGGAGGAGTTACTTCATTTAGGGCACGGAAATCAGTCAGACGCCATTCTCCATTCTGCTTTCGCACTGGCCAGATCGAATGGTTGAAAGGTGAATGAGTTTTGCTGGTGACCTTCTGACTTACC
This sequence comes from Indicator indicator, assembly GCF_027791375.1. NCBI lineage: Eukaryota > Metazoa > Chordata > Aves > Piciformes > Indicatoridae > Indicator > Indicator indicator. The sequence goes on from NW_026539151.1 coordinate 86,943, forward strand.
AACTGACAAATCAAGTTTTGAATGGGCACCAAAGAGTCACGGTTGGTTCTGTATTGCCTGTGATGCACAGTTTGAGAAGCAACCGGCAACGTCACATCCTCTATCGCAGGATGTTCCAACACAACTGCAGATTCATTTTAAAGCTCAGGTCTAATAGACAACTTTCCTCCATCAATTTCTACAGTTCCAAAAGCCCATTTGTAACCCTTAGGATCTTAAACACAGTTCTCTCAGAAAATAAATTTCCAGAATACAAGGTGCATTAGGTCCTGTTGCAGTAGTATGTTTCTTCCACTGTTTCCCAGTTAAAGGTATACCAACCTCTATCTTAGACAACTCTTGAGATCCACCAGTGACTCCCTGAATAGTTATAGATTCTCCCCTTTATAATTTGATGGTATTATGGTGCACTGAGCTCCTGTGTCAACCAAGGCCCTGTACTTCTGAAATTTTGAAGTGCCAGGCCACTGGATATGCACATCCCAATAGATTCTGTTATGTCCGCTATCCCTTACCTCCCCCTGGCGGAAGGCAGGGCACCCCTAGTTGTGGGGCTTACCTCCACATGTACAGCTGGCACAAAGTCCAACACCAGAATTAGAATCACTGTTGGAGATATTAGGGTTTTTCTGGGAAACTGAGAAAACAACAGCTACCCTTCTGGTGTTGTTACCTTGGGCTCTGCCACCTGTAACCTCCTGAAAAGATCAGAAGTTGGTTGACCATCCCATCTGTTCATGTTCTCACCAAACTCATCACACAGAGTTATCCAGATACTGCCACATGTTTGCCTCTGCTGTCTTTTTTGGTTTGACCTGTTTTGGAATGGCATTCTTAGAATTCTGACATCTGTTCCTGACAGCTGAAACTTGTATCCATCTGGAGGAAGAGGAATAAGCATCATCCCCCTTCATCAAGTTGAATATGCAGGTTTTAAATTCCTCCTTCATCTTGTTCATGCAATTTGTTATCTCTCCAGACAGAGTTTCAATGGCTGAAACCAAAGAAGTACGTGTGAGACTACCCTTCAGTTGCCTCATTTGGTCAGTGAAATGGCCAGCAGTGGGAGGCACTCCACCATAATTTCTTGCCACAATTCTGCTTGGCAGAATGGTAGCATAATTAGGAGGAGCAAGCTTAATGAGCTTTTTGGCAAGGCCTGTTCCCACAGGAATTTCATCAGGATTCAGCGTCTTATGATCTCCATTCATTACTTCTCTCACAGCAAACTCTCTCAAGTGCTTTATTCCCTCATCTATTGTGGTCCAAGGTTTAAGTTTCCACGGTAAATCATCTCTGCTGGGGTACCTCAGTGAGACTGCCAGTAGGAGGCGTGCCCACAGAGAAACTTTACCAATGCACTTGCCTAGATGCCTGTCTATGCCTGTATCCTTTGAGAGCATCCCCAACTGAGAGGCCGACTTGTCGCCTACCACCAATGCTGGGGCTCCCATATCAAAACACCTGGCTAGCCAAGACAGGATTGGCTCAGTGTCTCCTCGGATATAATCCTTCCTTACAAGCCTAATTTCCTGTATGGGTGCATTAGCTGACTGTATATCATCATCATCATCATCATCATCATCTTGAACTCACTGTCCCCTTGACCTTCGTAAAGAAAAATTAAAAAGACAGTTTTAAATCCATCATACAGATGTAGGATTCATTTTTTTACATATCATTAAATCCTACCTGAGTTGGAACAGATCACTTCTGTCATTAAAAAAAAAAAAAAGCATATTTTTTCCCAGTGTCCTAAGCATTTTAATAAGCAAAATTACAATTCTTGTCATAAAGTCATTATTCTGCTTTGAAGACCTGACGTAGATAGGGCTATTGTAACAGAATTACCATTCTCTAGGTATAACAGTGTCTGATCCAAGAAACTTCGTAAATATCTACCATCTCAGTAACTGAATGTAGAAACAGACTTTACATAAATTCTTAACATCTATAAACCAGATTTTTTGGCGTTTTCTATGTGTTTCTGTAAAACAACTGGCTGAGTTCAAGAAAAAGAAAACTCCAGACGTTTCTTTCTGGTATGTTGGAATTTTTTCCTGAAAAAAAGAAAATGCAATGCTTATCTTTAAAAGATTCAGGGAACTGCAGCAGACGTACCTGTAAAAATACCAGAATGAATAACACACAAGTATGTAAGCATCTAGAGTATAGTAAGAGAATAACAACAGCAAAATTAGTTTCATTTGCATTCATTGAAAATAAATCTTATCAACCTAATTTAATTCCTACTATGACAAGGTAACTGGCTTTGTGCATAAGGGAAAAAGAGGAAATGTCGTATACTTTAGGAAACCTTTGATACTATCTTACATTAAGGACTCTACAAAAAAGTTTGAGAAATGTTATCTAAGTGAACCTCCTGAGTTTATGATTGTGTAGATATTGTCAAAGCAATAAAGTTAGATAGCTACCCCCAGTCAATATAATTGGCTGCTTAGAATACAGTCTGATGTCTGATACTGTTTACAATTCATAAATGTTTTGGTTGAAAGTACAAAACCCATGTTTATTACAACCACAAGGAGCAACAATGCAAACCAATTTGCAAACACAGTGGGGAAGAGGACTAGAACTCAAAACAATTGGAGACAAGTGGAGAAAACCCACAGTCTTGTTCACGAATGACAAATGCAAAGTAAAACACGAAAATACAGAACTGCACCTTTATCACAGAAGAATTCTTTGCCTGGAAGAGGTGTTGCATAATGGGATCTGAGTAATACCAGATTACAGCTGACCCCGAGTCAAAAACTTTGTGCTTGTGCATAGAAGGCACAATAATTTGGAAGGATGGAGACCACTTATAAAGTACCCTTGAAAGAAACTGAGACTGATTTGGCCAGGTGTAGGAAATGTGGCCTAGGAAAAAGGCTTAAAGAAATTACAAGCACTTAATCTGGAGAAAAAATAATAATAATGAAAAAAAAAGAGCAAAAATGTTGAAAAGCTCTTCAGCCATAAAAGGCTACTAAAGGAAAGAAAGTATTTTCTGTCTACTGCTGTTAGACCAATAAGCTATAAAGCAATAAAACAAAGAAGATCAGAATTCAGTATCAGGAAATGTTTTCATCACTGAAGATTCTAAAGAAAAATTACACTACCATTTGTCACAACTGACATAATGACCCTGTCTTTATGAAAGGAGATGAACAATATGGCCTCTTCATGTCCCCTCTAGACATATTTTCTTAAATATCTCCAAGAAAAAAAAAGAAATAAAAAAGACTTCTTTTTTTCTTTGAGAGATACATCTACCCTTAACAGAAGCACAAAGTAATAAAAGTAATAACTATAGAATCATAGAATTGTAGAGTCACAGAATTATCAGGGTTGGAAGGGACCTCAAGGATCACCTAGTTCCAACCCCCCTGCCATGGGCAGGGACACCTCACACTAGGTCAGGTTGCCCAGAGCCACATCCAGCCTGGCCTTGAAAACCTGCAACAACTGGGGCCATTATCACCTGCCTGGGCAACCTGTTCAAGTGCCTCACCACCTTCATGGTGAAGAATTCCTTCCTAACATCCAATCTGAATCTACCCATTTCGATTTTTGTTCCATTTCCCCTAGTCCTATCATTATCTGACACCCTAAAAAGTCCCTCACCTGCTTGCTTGTAGGCTCCCTTCAGATACTGGAAGGCCGCAATAAGGTCTCCTCAGAGCCTTCTCTCCTCCAGACTGAATAACCCCAACTCTTTCAGTCTGTCCTCATAGGAGAGTTGCTCCAGCCCTCTGATCATCCTCGTGGCCATTCTCTGGACACTTTGCAGCACTTCCAGGTCCTTCTTGTAATAGGGGCTCCAGAACTGGGTGCAGTATTCTAGATGGAGTCTCACCAGAGTGAAGTAGAGTGGAAGAATCACCTCCCTCGCCCTGTTGGCCACACTTCTTTTGATGCAGCCCAGGATGTGATTGGCTTTCTGGGCTGCAAGAGCACACTGGTGGCTAATGTTGAGCTTATCCACCAGCACCCCCAAGTCAGTGTTCCTCTCAAGCCAGTCACTGCCCAGCCTATATCAATGCCTCGGATTACCTCAACTCAGATGCAGGACCCTGCACTTGGTCTTGTTGAACCACATGAGGCTGCCATGGGCCCACCTCTCCAGCCTGTCAAGGTCCCTCTGGATGGCATCCCTTCCTGCTGGTGTATCTGCTGTACCACAGAGCATGGTGTTGTTGGCCAAAGAATACATCAAAACATGCCTGTCCTAACTGAAAATTCAGAAAGATTTAAGAATGGAAGGAAGACATCACAAAATTGCTCATTTCTTTTCTTATAACTCAATATTAGCAAAATTCCCAAGAAAATACTTCCTTCTGAAACCCTATCTTTCCTCCTCAAAAGAAGACACAAATCCAGAACAAGCTCTATCGTTACTATCATCTTTTAAGTTTTCATGTCAAAAACCCCACAGGTGAACCCTTTTCTCCTCCCCTCCCTCTTTCCCCTCTGGGAAAAGATAAGCAGGGAAAGTAATGGGTAATGGTTATTATTGAAACTTGGTGGGATGATTCCCACAACTGGAATGCAGGGATAGACAGATACAAGCTCTTTAGGAAGGACAGACAGGGTAGGAGGGGAGGAGGTGACGCTCTCTATGTCAGCTGGAGTCAGTGGAGCTCCACCGTGGGAAGGATGATGAGCTGGTTGAAAGCATATGGGTGAAAATTAAAGGCAAGACAAGGGAAGAAGATGTTACTGTAGGCGTCTGCTACAGGCCACCTGACCAGCAGAACCAAGCAGATGAGGCCCTCCACAGGCAAATAGAAGTGGATTTGCATTCACAAGCCCTGGTCCACGTGGGGGATTTCAACCACCCTGACATCTGCTGGAGGGACAACACAACTAGGTACCAGCATTCCAGGAACATCCTGGAATGCATAGGTGAGAACTTCCTCTACCAAATGTAGAGGAACCAAAAGACGAAAAGGTGCTATACTGGACCTTGTTCTCACCAATAGAGAAGGGCTGGTCACCAATGTGAGGCTCAGGGATAAGCTTGGCTGGAGTAACCATGAAGCAATAGAATTTAAGATCCTCAGGGCAGCTAGGAGGACATATCCCAAGCTTACAACCCTGGACTTTAGGCATGCAGACTTTGATCGCTTCAGGGATCTGCTGGCAGAAGTATTGTGAGACAAATCCCTAGAGGGAAGAGGGGCCCAGGACAGCTGGTCAGTATTCAAGGATCACCTCCTCTGTGTCCAGGAGCAAAGTAATCCCACAAAGAGGAAAGCAGGAAAGAATGCTAGAAGACCCACCTGGATAAGCAAGGAGCTCCTGGACATGTCATAAAAAAAAAAATACTACAAGGAGTGGAAGCAAGGACAGCTAGAATGGCAGGCATATAAGAAAGCTACCTGAGCTGCAAGAGACCTGGTTAGAAAAGCTAAAGCTCAATTAAGAATTAAATCTTGCCAGGGAGATCAAGGGAAACAGTAAAAATTTCTATAGGCACATTAATGGTAAAAAGAAGACTGGGGAAGGTGTGGGCTCCCTCAGAAAGGAAACAGGTGAACTGGTGACAAGTGATACAGAGAAAGGTTGAGATTGTCAATGAGTTCTTTACCTTAGTTTTCACTGGCAAGGGCTTCAGCCACACTACCAAAGTAATGGGAGATAGTGGCAGGGATTGGAAGAAGGAACTGCCCGTTGTGAGTGAAGTTCAGGTTCGTGACCATCTGAAGAACCTGAAAGTGTTCAAGTCCATGGGACCTGATGAGATACACTCACGGGTGCTGAGGGAACTGGCGAAGGAGGTTACTGAACCCCTCTCTATTATATTCCAAAAGTCATGGGAAAGAAGGAAAGAAGAATGACCCAGGGAAGTATATGCCAGTCAGTCTCACCTTTGTGCCCAGTAAGATCATGAAGCAGATCCTCCTGGAGGCACTGCTGAGGCAGAATAATAGCGAAGAGGTGATTGAGTACAATCAGCATGGCTTCATCAAGGGCAAATCCTTGGTGGTCTTCTATGGCAAGGTCACAACATTAATAGATGAAGGCCGAGCAACTGATATCATTTACTTTGACCTGAGCAAAGCCTTCCTAGGGGGCCTGCAAGAAAGCTGGTGAGGGACTTTTTAGGGTGTAAGGTAATGATAGGACTAGGGGGATGGGAACAAAAAGAAATAGGTAGATTCGGATTGGATGTTAGGAAGAATTTTTTCACCATAACAGTGGTGAGATACTGGAATAGGTTGCCCACGGAAGTGGTAGAAGTCTCATCCGTGGAGGTTTTTAATGTCAGGGTGGATGTGGCTCTGAGCAACCTGATCTAGTGTGAGGTGTCCCTGCCCATGGTCGGGAGGTTAGAACTAGATGTTCCTTGAGGTCTCTTCCAGTCCTAACAATTCTATGACTCTATGACTTGTACAGAATTAGAAGTTACAAATAATGATTTTTCCAAAAAATAAAAGGTATTTAGGGAAAAGGAATGTACAGAGAGATTGAGGGGAGGACTGTATACAAATATATACAAAATCAAATCTCAGATGGCAATGGATTCCCCCACAACACGTGGATGTAGGCCCAAATACATGGAAGAAGGCATGACTGTATGGCTGCAGCTCCCAGTCAGCAAACAGCTCTCCCTCAGCACACAGCTCCCCACCAGGCAGGAAGGCAAAAAGGAAGAGAGCTTGCTGGAAATTCCTGCCCCTTTAAGCAGAGGATATGCAGGAAAGAGAGGGAATAACATGACCCAAGGACTCCCACAGGGGTCAGGTTCCACCTGCCCACCTGTTAACTCTTAAACCACAACGCTTACAAAAGCAATGATTGTAGGGAAGTATCACACAGACAGTCCACTCCTATTTTCTACTATGCAGTGTAGACTGAGATGTACAACTTCCTCTGACGCAAATGAATCTGTCTTCTGTTGCAACAACAAATATTTCAATTTAACATATGACCACAGGATCCCTCTCAAATCTTGAGGTATGCATACACAGTAAAAAGAAATTGGATATACATTGATTAATGTGTACAACTCATTTTAGAGTATAAAACAGACCGCAAGCATAAGTGCCAGTTATCATTGGCCTGATATACCATTGCATTTCCAAAGTCAAAAACATTACAATTTAATGATGAATAATGATTCAAAATAATTTGAAGGAATCATTTCACAGGATTTTAGAGACATAGTATACTCTCATTTTAAGCGTCCAAGGTGCTTTCATATATGACAGAAACTACAATAATCAAATAATAGCAGAAAAAATATTCCAGTAAAAATTATCAACCACATTAAAAATGTAAATGTCTTGATAGTTTTTCAGAATCCAAACAGTCCTTCAAAGAACTGGAATTTTATTTCTTTATTTTTTAAGCAGTGTCAGTTCAAAAGAGAAATTTCCCAGAGATACCCATTACAGCTTTTTCTTGGGGATTAATTAAAATTTGATAATGTATTCTCATGGCAGCCAGGCTTTCAAAAATATATTTTAAAGACACACTAGAACCACAGTAGTAAGGAGATAAACAGGTATGTGAAGGCTTTGCAAAATATGAAAGTTATATATGTGATATATTTATATAGCAAAAATTGATTAAGACTGAGTACATTTTTTGCTTCATTGCAATAATTAATTGAATTATATATTCTGTGGTGCAAATTAGAATAATATTCCACCCTTCCTTAAATTGCTTTTCATTCCACTTACTTTAATAAATACTTAGGATATAAATAACAGCATAATTTATCCCACAGACATGAATAGTTCTAGGGAACTAACTTGCTAACTAATGTTAGCAAGGTTGGTGAGGTCTTTGGTGTCCAGCAAAATGTGAATCCATGCTTGACAGATTTCCACCTTTCTATTTCCAGATAATGATTTTTATCTAAAAATGAAACATTTCATAGAAGAATAGTTACAATGGGAGTCCTGTGTGATGGTGTGTTTCTCACACTCCCTCCAACTAGACCTGTATTTCCAATAACACTGCTCAAGTAATAACCACCAGTGGTGGTTAAAATGGATGTATCTTTTAATCTAGAATCAAGGGAGAGAGATAACGATGCAATAGAACTTTGGTGCTGGGCCAACCTAACCACATTGCTGGTCAATATCCTGCTCAAGCCAAATTTGGAAGACACTAGCGTCTGTACTTGGTATACATTACTATAAGACATACATCTTAATCTATGAATAGCGATCAGTCCAGGGAGAGTTGAGCTCTCCAGCATGACAGTGGGCTACATGCCAGGATGTTTCCTTGACTACAGATTCCTCTCAAAGTTACTCCTTGAGGTTGAGAGGATCCTTATTGCATCAGTTATTTCTAAATTAATTAGAAATAAGTAAGCCCTGAAACTTCAAAATTTAGCTAAATGTTAATAAAAGATTGATTGTGTGTATATAATCCACTAGAGATGAACAATTGACCAATCTGAGGACTAACTCTGGATCCAGCTGCACCTAAACTGCTTTCTGAGAAGAAGTTTAGAATACAAGGAGCTCCTTTATGAGCCTCATGACTCAACAGGATGATCTCCCTGACTGTAATTCCTGATCCATTAAATCTTATTAAACCCTTGTCACATTTAACTTTGTTAAATGGTTCTTTTATATCACCCTCTTACAAGTGATGTGCATAACTCCATCCACATATGCCAGGATTCGAGGTGGAGTTTCTGTCTGAGCCCAACCCAGATGCATTAATTTATCTCCAAATTTTATAATAAACATTCATTTAGAGAAAAAATAAATGTGTTTTTGAAGGGTTGTTGCTCTCTTCTCTGGAGTTTAGGCACAAAAAAAAGCTTAGTCAGCAAAACAAGCAGAGGAGGCATTTCAGTAAACATGAAAAAGGGAAGCAAAAGGTGCAAAAAATAACATGGGACATGAGTAATATCTTAAAGCAAATGAAATACCAGTACTGACAACAGTACAGAGAGCAGAGCTGCCATTTTGTGTCTAAGTCTCTTATCCTGATGCTTTAACGACAACAAATGTGGTTTAATTTTCAGGTAACTGTCTTGGGAAGAGTAGTGAAGGTAGGAAAGATACTGAACTTCATTCAAATAGTGATTAAACAATGAATTGATTATCACTATAAATTTAATTATGCAGGATGGATCTATTTGGCCCAGGCCAAATCAAGAATCAAGAATCAAGAATCAAGAATCAAGAATCAAGAAGGTTGGAAGAGACCTCAAGGATCATCGAGTCCAACCTGTCACCCTACACCTCATGACTATCTAAACCATGGCACCAAGTGCCACGTCCAATCCCCTCTTGAACACCTCCAGGGATGGTGACTCCACCACCTCCCTGGGCAGCACATTCCAATGGCCAACCACTCTCTCTGTGAAGAACTTTCTCCTCACCTCCAGCCTAAACCTCCCCCGGCGCAGCTTGAGACTGTGTCCTCTTGTTCTGCTGCTGGTTGCCTGGAAGAAGAGACCAAACCCCTCCTGGCTACAACCTCCCTTCAGGTAGTTGTAGACAGCAATGAGGTCTGCCCTGAGCCTCCTCTTCTCCAGGCTAAACAGTCCCAGCTCCCTCAGCCTCTCCTCATAGGGCTTGTGCTCAGGGCCTCTCACCAGCCTCGTTGCCCTTCTCTGGACATGCTCCAGCAATTCAACATCTTTCCTAAACTGAGGGGCCCAGAACTGGACACAGTACTCCAGGTGTGGCCTAACCAGTGCTGTGTACAGGGGTACAATGACCTCCCTGCTCCTGATGGCCAAACTATGCCTGATGCAGGCCAGGATGCCATTGGCTCTCTTGGCCACCTGGGCACACTGCTGGCTCATGTTCAGGCGGCTGTCAACCAGTACCCCCAGGTCGCTTTCCACCTGGCTGCTCTCCAGCCACTCTGACCCCAGCCTGTAGCTCTGCATGGGGTTATTGTGGCCGAAGTGCAGCACCCGGCACTTGGACTTGTTGAATGCCATCATGTTGGACTCTGCCCATCTGTCCAGCCTGTCAAGGTCCCTCTGCAGAGCCCTTCTACCTTCTAACAGATCAACACCTGCTCCCAGCTTGGTGTCATCTGCAAATTTACTGATGATGGACTCAATCCACTCATCCAGATCATCAATAAAGATATTGAACAGGATGGGGCCCAGCACTAATCCCTGGGGGACACCACTAGTGACAGGCTGCCAGCTGGATGTGGCACCATTCACCACCACTCTCTGGGCTCGGCCCTCCAGCCAGTTCCTAACCCAGCGCAGAGTGCTGCTGTCCAAGCCACAAGCTGCCAGTTTGGCCAAGAGTTTGCTGTGGGGGACAGTGTCAAAGGCCTTGCTGAAGTCCAGGTAGACTACATCCACAGCCTTTCCCACGTCCACCAGGCGGGTCACCTGATCATAGAAGGAGATCAGGTTGGTGAGGCAGGACCTGCCCTTCCTAAATCCATGTTGGCTGGGCCTGATTCCTTGGCTATCCTTCAGGTATGCAGTGATTGCCCCCAAGACAATCTGCTCCATGATTTTCCCTGGCACTGAGGTCAGGCTGACAGGCCTGTAGTTCCCAGGTTCTTCTGTCTGTCCCTTCTTGTGGATGGGCGTCACTTTGGCCAGTTTCCAGTCTTCTGGGACCTCTCCAGTGAGCCAGGACTGGTGGAAAATGATGGAGAGAGGCTTGGCCAGCTCATCTGCCAGCTCTTTCAGCACCCTAGGATGAATCCCATCAGGTCCCATGGACTTGTGAATATCCAAGTGACTCAACAAGTCTCGAACTAATTCCACATGGATTTCAGGAGTACAACACTGCTCCTTGACCCCATCAACCAGCTCAGGAGGCCAGTTCTCCTGAAGTCCTCCTGCCTTACTGTTGAAAATGCCTTTCAGTGCCTTTCATTCTACCTCTTCTCTGACAGCACCCAAGTGTAGAGTAATAGGAAAAGTAAAATGAAATGGAAGACTTTTTAACTTGGAATGGACTCCCAGACTCTTGTGCATTGCTGCTTTGCTGCTCCCTGAGATGAAGATGCTTTCATCTAACAATCCTGGACAGATTTGGTTTCCACTAATGAACATTCCCAATCACTTTTAAATCCATCCAAAGTCTGGACATCCATGATGTTCATAGCAAATAAGTGCAAAGCCTTGTCTCTGTATTAAACCAATTAAGATTTATCAGCTCTGTGTCAGAGTTGCCCATAATAATCACACGGTCATGGAGTTTAATATAAAAGGCAGAATATAGAAAAACCATGCTCATATTCCACCAGATTTTGAACAGATAAAAGAACAAGCATGCTGCAATAAAGTGTGCTGAATCAAGAAGTACTAGAAGTCCAACTTTAGCAACTTCACTCCAAAACCTCAGTAAAAATTTCTCTTAAAACCCAGTGTTTTGTACTAGATGCAATTTTAAAGTACAGTACTTTGAAGGTCATCCTGAGTTTCACTTTCCAGCTGCTAGTGCTAACCACTTTGAAAACTAGTTACAGTCTTTCTAAAGGCAATGAAGTGCATGCAGATTAGACTAAACTTCAGAAGGAGGAAACCAAGTTTAGATTTGGGCTGTTGCTCTTAACATCATAAACTGTGGTCTACAGAGAACCGGATCTAAAAGCATTCTTTAGTTTTTAGTTAAATCACCGAAAAGACATAAGAAAAGCGTACTGCTGACCCACAGCCCATTAATTTTGGCAACATAAATGCAAAATACTTAAAACATATTAATCTATAATTCTATGTTACTTCAATAATACCTGAAACATCTGTTCTTGGGAGCATGAAGTTGTCAATCTATGTCTTGTAAATTATGAATCAGAAATAATGAGGTAAATCAGTTACACCTAGGTTGGCAAATCTTTTTTTTTCTCCTCTCCCCTGAAACCAATTACCAAAGTAACTCTGAAAGAGCTAATGTGATATATAGTCTTTCCAATCAGCAAACCAATTTTCCAGGAGCATCAATCATTCAACTGTCTGCTGCCCTGAGATGGAGCTGAACTTTCTAAATGATTAAAAGAAACCATCTGGAAAACTCTTTTTCTCCTGAGCAAGAAGTAAAAACACATTGAATATTAGCCAGTGTCATTGCAAAACATTTGTGAAGTGCCAAGAGTAACAGAGGTCATTTCACATATTTACCTGTGCACTTGTAGCCCTTAGTTTGAATTTCACTGTGATCTTTGTCACCTGTGAATTTTTCCTTTACTGGATTGGGAATTCTACCTCGAGGAGTGACACAGATATAGTGTGTAGGACTTTTCTCACATGCAAGAAGACCACTTCATGACAGATCCCATATCTGTTCATTCCTGAGCTTCAGGGATGCCACCACAGTATTGTCTTAATCAAGGAAGATCAGTAAGCCCTTGTAAAGCAAAGAAACTCTGAAAGCAAGAAATACAGATGCAATAATTATGGACACAGAAATGCATCCAGGGTAACAGGGCAAGAACAGTAACAATGCAGAAGACAGAGCCTAATTTCTAGATGCCAGTGACAGATATGAAATACATATCTAGGCAGACAGACAGAGAAGTAGGGGCTGTTTGCCTGCTAGATCACCAGGAAATAAGTCTGCACTAATAACAAAGAATCTTTCTCTAAACCGGTTTCTCACATCCTTGCTTTAGAATGCAACAGCAGCTGGGAAATGCTCATCACTCTCTTTTAGGAGCAAGGCAAATGGAGCAAAAGCTTTTTCAAAAGAAACTCAAATATACCAAACTTTCACCAACTACATGTTTCAACCATTTTTTATTTTACCAGGCACTTTTTTCATGCATTTTCTAGAAAAAATGTAATCTATCAAAACACACCAAAATTGAGTTTGCTCTCACATAATTATAGCAAGAAATTAATATTGCTTTGAGTGAGAATGTTCAACTAAAAATTAATCACCACTGCATGCAAAAAAGTAGAAAAGAGTTGAGACTTTCATAGTAAAAGCTCCTGAGTGTAACCTGAAGAGGGCAAATGTTCCTATTAGTTATAACACACTGAAGAGATTCCAGGGAGTCAGCATAGATTGATTTCTTCTTGGAACTTAGCCTTTATATTTAGATGGATTTTCTGGAGGTATGCCAAGTTACACCCATCCTTGGAGGGGGGCTGAAAAGAACCCAGCCTCCCAGGTGGACATAAAAAACCTCATCCAGGTGGGCAGAGAAATTTGGTTTTCCCCCTCCCAGGGGAAGAGGTTCCCTGGGTCAAAGATCTATTCCAATCCACCTTCTTGTCCAGCAAGACTATTTAAAGGGGACCATTTTTTTGTTCTCTCTCTCTCTCCTGCACATCAACTGCTCGACAGACCATTTTTGCTGCTACTCCGGCTTCCTGAGATACCACTTGGATTGCCTTCATGCTGCATCTGCACTTCTAAAGAACTGAATCCATTTGCATCAAAGGAATCCAATGCCAGCTGGCTGTGGTATTACATATTTTTCTATTTACGTTTTTCTTATACCTTTGTAACCTTCTCTGTTACTCAAGTGGTATATATATTTTGTTAAAAAATTACTTTTTTTTGCTTCCAAATAGATTCCAGACCACTTTTGTGTGTGTGATTCTACCTCTCCTTTCTTCTGCCTAATTTGCTTTTACCTTACTGGGAAGACGTGGAAGAAATCTAAATCTGTTCCTTTAGGTTTTCAGACTCGGGAAAAGCTTAAACCACAACAGGAGGATTCACAACTGAGGCAGTTTGAGGTTTCTGGGAGAAAAAAAAAAAAAAAAAGGATCATATGTGGGTCTGTCTCTAAACCAGAAAGTTGACTTAGCAGTTTTGCTAGACTATTCTCTCTATTCACAGAAGGTTCTCAACAGAAGTCGTAAGTAACATCATAGCTAGATGGCCCTGGTTTTGGTATTTTTCTCTTATTTATATATAAGGCAGTAGGAACTATGAAATTGTATTCTACATTTTAGCTATCCTTCACTTTCTGTTACAAAACAATACATAATCTACCTACCCATGATAGGATGGAAATAATTAGCCTAAACTACTCTTTAACAACAAGACCATTTTTCTTTCCCCAAACACAACAAAAACCACCCCTAAACTTCTGTATGCCATATAACTTATTAATATACCCGTACATACCCCCACCCACAACATACTTATAACTCCGATAAGATACCAACTATAAATATCTTCTCATAAATTTTTTAGAAACCTAATAATAAATATCATACCATCAGAAATAAATCCAATACTATCCCTCAAATAATCAATACTCACCCTCCAAATTCCCCCAAACCCAACACCAACACACACCAAAAATAAAAAAAAAACTCCTTCAAAACATTCTTAATTCTAACAACATAAAAAAAAAACTCAAAACAAACTAAAATCCAACTAACCCATCAAAATCCACCCAAGGTTATACTCTCGCCAGCTCTGTCACTCTCTTACTTCTCTATCTTTATAGAAGACGCATCTCATCTCGATACTCCTATCACTATACAAACTCCACTCTCTCTCATTTTACCTCCTCCTCCACCGAGTACTCTTACTAACACCCCCACATAGATTCATCACTCCCTCTCTAACAACTTATATAGATTTTATCCCGAACAACATCTCTCGCTCTCTCGCACACCTATGTTGTGTGTGTGTGTGTATATAGGACGTCGCAGTATGGTACACCAAATAATTAGTTTGTATTTGTTCACTCAACTCAGCGCTCTTCAAACTCTCTATCTCGCAAACCCCTAACAACCCACACAATATCAAATTACCACACATGACAAAAACAAATTATACAAAACCAATCTGCGCGCACTCCGACCAATAAACTAAACTTACCCAATAACATAAATTATGAATGTCTATAAATATACTTATAGATAGAGAGAGAGAGTCATAATCACCACCTTGTCTCCCTCATACATGTAGCAGTGTGTGGCTCGTCTCGTTGTGTGTGTGTGTGTAGTGTTCTCATAATATGTTTTTTCTTATTTACCTCCTCCTCCCTCCACTCCCCACAATTCTTCTCACTGTCTACTATCCTCTAGGTGTGATTAGAGAGAGAGATCGCTTGCTCACCCTTCCTGTGTCCCCGCGCTCCGTTGATGTAGAGTATACCTCGCCACACCACTCTCGCAACGCTACTCTCTCATCTAAGGCCTCTCTTACCACCTATATTCGTCGGTCTCAATCCCTGCACGAGGGGTTCAGGTGGGGTACGCCGCTCTTTGTGGAGTACACCTCGCCTCGCAATCCCACCCCCCATCCGCGCACACCCCAATCCTATCAGATTGGAGCCTATCCGCATTGCGCCACGGCGCCCCCCCCCCTACGACTTCACTCCCCGACGCCGCATCGCCACCCCCCCGCCGACGCCCCCCGCCGTTCCCCTACCGACCCTCCCCGGGGCCCCAAAGGACAGGAGAAAGACCGGAATAATAAAATTAAAGGGACAGGAAAGAAGGGAAAAAAGAAAAAAAGACATGAAGTACAAAGGAGAAGAGTGAAAAACAGGAAAAAGAAAGAGAGAGACAGGACAAGGTGACCGACGGGACGAAGACATTAGAAATGGGGAAGGGACAAAAAAAAAGAGAAAGAATTTTATAATCTTGGGAAAAAAGGAAAGTAAAGGAAACAGAAACACAGCAAAGAAAGCACCAAAACCAAAGGGAGGAAAGGCAAGGAAAAACGAGAATAACAAGGAGAACAAGGAAAAGACATTCTCATTTTTTAAATTTTAATTGTCGGAGTTGTTTGAGGAGGCGAGTGTGTATTGGTGGGAGTTGGTCTTATTTTACAAAGGCTCATCATTCTATGTCGCGTTCGACAACAGTGGTATCCTGAAGTCCGCGTTCTATTCTTTTCCAGAAGGTCCCCGCCATCCACTGGTGCGTTAGCTCCCCGGTAGGATTGGTGGAATTATATAGGTTTGGAACATGATTGTTGGTTGTTTTGTTTTCATTAAATTGGCAGAAGAAGGAAGAAGAAGAAACTTTGCTGAGGGGGTCACAAACGAGCCTTAGCCTGCTTGTGTTGAAATGTGTGAAAAAAAACCAAGGGGAAAAAAAACAACACAAAAACGTTATTATTTGCTTGTTTGGGATCTCACTCGAATGGTTTGGGATAATTAGATGTAAATCATAGTGAGAGGGGGAAAATTTTAGGGAGGCGAAAGCGGCAGGTGGAAAAAAAAAGGAAATTAGTCCTCCCATGCGACAGATAGTCCAGAGGATCATGAAAGGAGACAGCAAGCATAACAATAGCCGAGAGCAAATTAGCCCGCCTATTTGAAGATTTGCTCATGCTTCGCCCCACGGGCAGGCAGTGGGCCAGAAGCGGCAAAAGCAAGACAGAAAGGAAAAGTAAAAGCCGAGATATTCAGGGGCTGGTCTTTGTATGTGTTGTTATCTTGTTGTTATAATGTTGTTTATTGGGCTGGGGATTGAGTTTCACTCTCATTACTAGCGACCCTCGCCAACTGTGGGGGTCTGTAGAGCTCGTTCACTGTCTTCTGTACATATATCCACTTCTACAATGGACACCGCAAGCGCTACTACAAGTGGAGTTGAGCGTAACCTAACTGCTTCCACGGGGCACAGGCACCACAGTGGACGGGGATTGAGACAGGGGCGGGCATATTCGAGGAACTCTGTGCTAGCGGCGAGCACAGCATTTCAAAAGCCCCAGATACAGGAATTATTTCACGTGACAACCCAGGAAAAAAAAAGAAAAAAAAAAAAAGCTGACGGCAGAGAGCGCGCGTGAGAAAGAATAGGCAGATCATGACGATTGATACAGGTCGTGCTCGTGGAACGCACATGTAGGGGACCTTCTTCCACTCCTTCCTTTTGGTTAGAAAGCATCTACGTACAGTACAAAATGGAATTGGTATCAAAAGAGGCAACTTGTGGGTAGTTTTTATAGGAGGCATGCCTTTTTTTTACTTTTGAAAATTTTTCACGAGATCCTTGGAGCAAGGAAAGTAAGGTAAGTTAAAAATAGTTTACAATGTAAACTAAGATCACTATTGGGTGTTATTTGTTTTGTTTGATGTAGGTGAAATTGTTAAAAGGAAAAAAAAGAGAAAAAAGATAAATTACATGTGATTATTCTAAAACAATTTCGCTATTGGAGAGGACGGAAGAGTAATACAGCCTTAGTAGTTTTGGGTTCCCAAACATAATTTTTTCTCCTCTTCCACGCTTCAGGTGGGAGCTATAATACTGTAGTGTGCTCTCTGCTGGCTGGCTTCTGTAGTTGACCTTGGCTGCATTGTTTGTCTAGGTAGTAATTAACTTTCTGCTTTCTTTACGCTTCCTTTGTGTACAGGGAGATGATGGTCATAAGGGTAGCGCGGTGGGTGGGGGGGAGAGGGTGAGTAGGTAGGCTAGGGTAGGTGTGGTAGCGATCAGAGCGGTGGCTATGTTGGCTGGAGGTTGGCAGGGCGCGAGAGAAGAGTTGCAGTGAGAGAAGAGGGAGAGGAGAGACAGAGAAAAGCGATTTTGAAGAAGGAGAGAGAGAGAGAGAGGAGAAGAGGAAGTGAGACGGGGAGAGAGAAGTAGCGCGGCGAACCATGGGGCACGGGAGAGAGAGAGAAGCTGAGGGAGGAGAGTGAGAAGAAAGGAGCTGATAGAAGAGAAGGGCTGGCGGAGGGGATTGGAAGGTAGGGAATGAAGGGTGGGTGCGTGAGGTTGGCAGGGCATACGTAGATGAAAGCTCTGTCATGGTGTATTTTGTTGAGAGAGAAGCTGAGTGTAGTTTGTTTTTGCTTATTGTGTTGTGACGGAGAGAGAAGCTTTGATTTGTTGTGTTGGATTAAGAAGGGAGAAGAAGCGAGAAAGAAGAGGGGGAAAGAGAATAGGGGGCGAGGAAGGCAGAAAGGTGGCGGGAGGAGAGATACGCGTGATTGTTTGCTTTGGTTTCATGTTGCAGGGTGAGAGATTTGCAGGCTACCTGCGGCCTTTGGCCACGCAGAGGGGGTAGTCCAGCAGAAACAGGGCCCCAGACTAGGGTAGGCAGAGGGGATACTTGTGGTCTATCTCGGTTCCTTGGTAGTTAAATATCGGTAAGGTAGAAAACTGTATGTTTCATACGGGAATTTACATTGCCATTTCAATGTTGTAGATGTAGTATTTGGCTTGGTAAATCAGCGTTCCATTCTGCTTCCTGAATGGGCTAGCTCGGCAAAGTTCATGTTGGAGGGGGGGGGGGGGGGGAGCCGGGGAACCGCGGGCGGGGACGGCGTGCGGGGAACGCGGACTCAAGCGGAGGCGCGCGGGGGGCGGCGAGCGGGAGAATTTGGGCGGACGGTGCCGGCAGGCCGGAAAAAGGACGGGGGGGGCCCT
The DNA here is from genome assembly GCF_027791375.1 of Indicator indicator. Classification (NCBI taxonomy): domain Eukaryota; kingdom Metazoa; phylum Chordata; class Aves; order Piciformes; family Indicatoridae; genus Indicator; species Indicator indicator. The sequence goes on from NW_026539151.1 coordinate 105,199, forward strand.
GGAGACAGGGTAGGGGGGAAGGGAGCGGGGCGAAACGGAATAGGAATTTGACAGCGGCGCCGTGGCAGACCCTCGAGTAAGCGCGGGAAAGGAATAATAATTTATAAGAGGGAGCGGGCGCCTACGGGAAGGACTAACAGGGGGAGAATAGAATCGGGAAGGAACGGAATAACCGGAGGAACGGACGGAAACTCAGAGAGGGGCGGTAGCGAGAAGCTGGAACTCGAGAGCATTATGAGGGGGAGCGGGGAAGGCGGAAAAGGGCAGACGGCCGAGGTGAGGGGGGGAGGGGCGGGGCGGGCGGAATCAAACATCCGAATTCAAGAGAACACGGAGGAACCAGCGCAGCAGTGGGGGGCGGACGGGGAATTTTTAATGCTGGCGGCGCGGGGATAATCCGGAAAACGGAAAGCGGAGGCGGCGCCGGGGGGCAGGCGATCTCGGGACGGCGCGGGAAAAGCGCGGCCGGGTACTCGGGGGGGGCCGGACGGCGGGGCAACTAGAAATGAAAATACGGATCAGGGGGATCGGGACCGGAACGGGACGGCTGCGGACAGTGGGCGGCGGCAAAGCGCGACAGGGAAACGATAAACGGGATCGCTGACAGGCCGGAGCAGGGGACAAGGTGGCCGGGGAGCGCGGGGCTGGAAATGGCGGCGCCCGGGCGACGGGCTCGGGGCGCGGCGGAAAAGAAACAATGCCGGTGAGATAACGCGCTGGCCCGGGCGGGGGGAGAGAACGGAACTCGGACGGACGGCAAACAAAAAGGAGCGGAGGGCGGAACGGAAAATTATAAATTGGGCGGAAGGAAAAAGGGATTTTTAATCGCGTGAGAATTGGGGGTGCAGGGGGGGGGGGGGCGGAGGGCGAGGACGGACGGGCAGCCGGGGTCAAGGCGGGTGGGGGGGGGAGGCAGAGAAATTTGCTTTTCTTTTTGATTCAAACCCACGCGCACACAAACGAATCATTTTTAGATGAGAGTTTGATATGATAGAGTTCTAACGAACAATAAAAAAGGGGTCGCTTTTAGTTTTATAACGTTTATTATTCTTGAGACAATTAGAAATTAGTATTCCTCAAAAAATGACTTGTCGTCGCGAGTTGCTTTGTTTAGCCAGTATTTGTTTATTTTACCAAGACGTTGAGATAATATCCCTGGGCGCTTTGCGCCATGCTTTTCGTTATCTCCTGTTGCTCCTAGTCGCGTCATGTGCTGCGCCATATGTCAAGTGTGACCCATCACAACAGAGGCCGCATTAGCCAAGCAGCGCCAAGATAGGGAGGGGACAGTGGTGATTCTGCCCACCTCTACTTCACTACTGGTGTAGAGTGAAATGAGACCCCACGTCTCTAGATTATTAGCACAATCTCCACTAGGTTTCTCGCGAGAAAGTGAGCATAAGCGCCTACTTACCAGGGATGGACCTGGCGGTGCTTCCTCTTGTTGTTCTTCTGCTCCTTTGTGCCTGCGCGCCGCTGGTTGCTTTGCCTTTGCTAAAGTGTCCAGAGAGAAGGGCACGCGCAAACCACCACACGCACTTCAACGAGGATGAAAACTCCACGAGCGTGGAAGGATGATCAGAGTGGCCGGGAGCATTTGTGTTCTGGCTCCTTGGAGAAGCAACTCAGTCCTGGATGAACGCGGAACACCGACGCAGGGAAAAGAGTTGGGGCGGTGTTTATTGCAATCAGTCTGGCGACAACGAGAGAGATTTGAGGACGAGACCCTCAGTCTACTCGTGCGACCTTACAGTATACTTAGTATTGAAGGTGTGAAGGAAGAAGCTGAGCTTTTGAACGAGCCGGACAAAGAGAGAGACCTGTAATTAGACTTACTAAGCAAGCATGGTGGTGGAAGGAGGTGGTGGTGGAGGAGAGGGGAGCTTTTTAGCGGGTGTCTGTCAGCCAGAACATGTTATAGGATTGATAGGACTAGGGAAAAGGAAAAGAGGAAAAAAAAAAATGAAATGAAAAAAAAAATGGAACATGGGTAGATCAGATTGGATATTAGGAAAGAAAGAAAAAAGAGAAAGAACCGAATGAAGAAAATTAGCTTCCACCATTGATGAAGGTTCCGGATGACTGGTGTGCGAGAGAATTGTAAATTGACCTTCGGAGTGACGTGTTATTGTGATGTTCGAGGATTTGGTGAGAGGTGACGAGATTGAGAGAGAGCCTGGAGGAGATAGCATGTTTTGTGTGTGTGTGTGAGGAGATTGGTAAGGATTTGTGAGATGTAGAGAACGATCGGTGATGCTGAGACGTAGCTTTGAGAGCGAGACCTGAAAGCAGGTGAGTGAGGTGAGCTGTGAGAGTGCAAGCCTAAATTGGCAAGTTTTGAGATTGGAATGGCAGGATTGTGAAGGCGACTGGGTGAAGGATGAGTGAGTGAGGGAGCAGCTTGAGACACATGATCGGAGATGTGAGATGTTAAGGGTGGTGCGTTATGAGAAGACTTGAGGATGAGATGAGTGTGAGGTGTGAGGCGAGGGAGATTAGAGTGATGTTTGAGAGATGAGGATGAGTGAGTTATGTGGCGGTCGCGCAGAGATATTGTGAGTGATGGAATTTGTGTGGTGCTTTGAGAGTTGAAGAGCGTGGAACGACACAGATATCTTCTCTTGGTGCGAGTGGTGTGTGGAGCGATGAGGGTTGAATGTAGTGGAGGTGTGAGAACTTTGAGGAGGACTGTGTTTGTGGTTTGTGATGGATTGCATTGAGGGAGCGCCGATGACAGAGACAGTGGAGTGTTGAGAAACAACGGGTAACGAGTCAGGTTGGGTGTGTTGAGACCGCCGGGGAGGGGGACATGACTTGGACGATGGTTTGTGTGAAGACACGTCTGAACAGGTGTTTTATTTTGCGTACCAGGACAAAAGCAGATCCAGGTAGGAGCGATAAAGGTACGGTAATTTTAAAACGGGCCCACCCCACAAGCTGAGCTCAGCAGGCTTATCCCCCCACCAGCCGGTTTTTTTGACGGGAGGTTTGTGTTTTAGTTACTTTTTTTTGTCTTTTTTATTTATTTTGAAAGGCCACGCAACGATAAGCGGAAAGGCTGGTGGAATGTGCTTGTTAGGGGTCTCGGGGAATTTGTGAATGTTGTTGGACTAAAGAGGAAGAAGCAACCTGACTATAGTGTTGTCTGAAGTTTAATAAAAGTTAAGTTGTTGATTATTAAGTGTTGAAAAAAAGTAAGCGACAGAGTTTTCTAGTCGCCAATAGCCGCCGTGCGTTTTTTGTGACCAAGTTTTGGTTGCCAATGCGAGGTAGGTTTGGAGAGCTAGTACATCTAGAGGGCAGAGTGGCTTTTACTTGGTAAAGGTGTGGGAAGCAAGAATCGGTTGGAGTAGATTAGGATGATTATGAGACGAGGGAGGTCAGGCCTTCTTGATACCAACCTGACAATTCTTGCTATAGGATTCTTTTGATCATTATTACGAGATTTTTGTAAGGGTAGTTAGAAGTAAGTGATTTTACAGATAAGGATTTTCGGCCGCAAAAACAGCAAAAACCCCCCCATACACAGCCAACAGAAAGACCTCAAAGACGCACACAAAAAGCCCACACCCAACAAGACTTGTATCGTTTATCCACTTCAACCACAATATACTGAAGTGGAGATAAGTGTGCACATCCTAGACTTTTTAGTTACTTAAAAATTTTTTATTTTATTTTTAAAATATAATTAAACATAATGTAAGAAGAAAGAAAATCCGATAAAAAAAGAGCAAGAATAAAAAAAAGAAGTATCCATCGATTCGTATTCGATATAGAGAGTAGAGTGGTCCTTCAAACGTGTGGAAGAGAAGTAGAACGTAGAGGTAGTATTTATAGTATTATAGTATTTTTATAGAGGTATATTAGAAAGTCGGTTTTTTAAGTAAAAGTAGAGGAGTATGTCTAAAGAAACGTTAACATAAAGGTAATTTGTTAGTTATGGTTTTCTAAAGGACAAAGCAGTAGTTTACTCGAATTTTTTTTTTTTTTTTTTATGAGTAAATAAGCAACCCAGTTTGATTCGAATTGTCAAAAGGACGGGGAAAGAAAAGAACTAAGAGAGAGAAGAAGTTCAACAAGAAGTAATAAGAAAGCAGTCAAGTATATCACACCATCCAAGAAATCGAAGTTATGTAAGTTAATTTTAAAGACCAGTAAGTCCTTTTATTTTAATTTTTTAATTTTAATTTTTTTTTTCTTGTATTATTAGCAAAAACTCTAATTGTATATTCATTTTAATTTTAATTTTTTTTAAGAAAGCGAGGAGACAGTACCCTGTATTCTGTATTTTCTTTTCTTTTTTTTTTTTTTTTTTTTTATTTACCGAGTTTTCCTGTTATCTTTTTTTTTTTTTTTTTTTTTATATTTAAATTTTAATTAAGTGTATTTTTTTTTTTTATCCTTTTTTTTGTTTTTTTAATTTAGTTATTTTAAGGTTTGAAACAATGTGACCGAGATTCGTATGGAGTCGTGAAAAAAAAAATAAAAGGGAAGAAAATGAGAGTTGAAAAGGAAAAAAAAAAAAAAAAATTGACAAAAAAAAAAAAGAAAAAAAAAAAAAAAAAAAAAAAAAACAAAAAAAAAAAAAAAAAAAAAAAACACTTATACCTCAAAACACGTTTTATGTCGTGTCTAAGCCTTTCCTGTATTTTTTTATTTTCTTCTTTTTGTTTTGTTTTCTTCCAAACTACATGGGTCACTGTGACCTCAAACTATAGAGTCGCACGGCCAAAGCCGATAGAGAGCGGCATGTGGGAGGAATCACCCCTCAGAAGCGCCAAAACACCTCAAACCTCTGTATCTTTTTTTACTGCTCATCCACGTGAACGGAGAGATGGGAGAGAGGCAGGATGGAAGAAGGGGAAGGAAATTCGGTGGAAAGAAAAAGAAAAAGGAATGAGGCGAAACAAAAAAGGTAACTCTGACAGCTCGAGTTTTTCCAACAAATAATATACGTGTCCCCAGTGACGACGCCAGCTGTACAGCGTAAGTCACCCAACTTCACCAAAAAAGTATGAGGTGTTCGTCGGCCCTGGTTTTATGGCGAGCCATTCGAAGATAGGACGCTAGGTTTGTTTTTAATCTTGACTTTTCTCTGAATTTGTGAATGGCCGCCACACCAACAACAGCCCACCACCGAACCCCAACTACGCAGCCCAAAATATGAGTATGCGTCCATCATCAACACACCCACCCCGCAAAACCACCCCAGAACATAAATACCACCAAGCATACAGAACAAACATTCAACTAATTCCTGACTTTTGCTCAGACTACCACTGAAGCTACCAGAATTATGAGCAGGTGTGAACATCTAAATAAATTTGAATGCCCCTTCATTTTTTATTGCTTTTTTTTTAAGTCCGGTTCATAATAACTTATCCCACTAGTCTCTTCCTCCTACCGTAAACAACAGAACCCCTGTTAACCAGACAACCAACTTCAACTCGAGTTTAATGTGGGACTCACTTCAACCGTCAATCAATGGCGAACTATTTTTGTGCGAACTATGTACATCAATAAAATATCCTTATACATATTCGCATTCACCTTACAGCCTCGCAGCAGATCTATTACACCCAAGGTTGGGGTCATCTTCCTTCTTATACTGAGGTCCTCAACAAGATATGATCGAGCATCGTTCGGGTGGTCTCTCATTTTGAAGGGAAAACATGTGTGCTCGCGTAGGGGTATCCTCGAGCTGAAAAAACACATGTGAATGAGAGGGTAGCGACGGGCGGAATTACACATTTGCGGTATTCTTCATACTAGCAGAGAAGTTTGTATCTCATATCGATTTACATTGCAATCGGTCTATTAGTTAGTTTTCCCCGATTAGTCGTAATCAGCCCACCATACTTGCTGCATCAGCTGGCGGACGGTTTAAAACCTTAGCCTACGCTTGTTATACCATTTGGAGTGTTTCGTGATTTTTTAAGTTACTACACTTGAGTTATATCAATTTCACCGAACTAGGTCTGAATGATCTGTCAGATATAGTGCTTTGTAGAATACTGTAAATTATGATGTGATGAATTAATCAATAGCCTGATGCTGGTAATTCATCTATGTCACATTTATGACACTGCATGTTATTTCATCTGTTTCCTGCTGGTCTTGGTATTTTTCAGCCATATGAGAGTCCAACGCTGATGATTATTTGCATTTTATAAGATACTACGACAGAGTAACACTAGGCAAGCAATATATAGTTTTAGGTAAATTAACAAAGGAAATCCCCGCAGGGTATGACATGTAGGAGGGGTTTAATATTCCAGCATGTTGTCTGACAGCAGACTATTCAGCTAATATATGAGGCAGACCAGAACGTCTCTGAAGGGAAAGCGGTCAGGCATGGTGGTGAAGTGAAGCTCTGGTGCAATGTGGCGGTATGGGATTTGGTTCTGGATGGTAGCTCTACAGCCCTCTGAGCCTCTCAGAGGCAGTCACGCTCAAACAGAAACAGTATCCGGGTGAACATGGGTTTTCATCCCTTGTCTTCCGTGACAGTGACATATCGACCCCCATTAGTTGCTCCTTGCCGTTCCACGCAAAAATACTTAAGTATTTCACTAAAAATAAATACTCTCTCTCCTTGTGGATGGTTGTATTACCTGAAATAGCGCACATGTGCGGATGGTCTGCTTTTACGTGCTGCTCTTCAGCGGGCACCTATGGAGCATAATTTCAGCCAAAGGCCTTGTGGGGATAGAATCAAGATGTACACGAGCATGCATGCTAAGACTAAATACTTCAAAGGATTTCTAGGTATTGAATCTGGGGACCGGAAGCAGATGGGGGAGATAGCAGTGAAATTATAGTGCGAGCTTAGCGCTCCTACGCTTGCTTTTTTATAATCTATCAGAAGCTAGAGGAGTTTAAAAAGGTGGCTTGACCAGTCAAAATTACAGACATCATTGAGAATACCCTCTATATGCACCCGCGCCACTACCAATAGACCAGCAACAACGAAGCCACCGCCACCCTAGCGGCCCCTGCACCCCAGCGCCCCACCAGCCACACCCTACACGCACACTCGCTGAGGCAGCGAAGCCTCCGAGCCTCCACCCCCTCCGCCCACCAGCCCACACCCACACCCCACCCCCCCCAGCACCTCCCACCAGCCACACCCCCCCCCACCCCCCCCACAACACCCTAATCACAGCCCATACAGCCAACCCCCCATCCCCCAGCCCCAGACAGCCCCTCACCGCCCCACTCTGCAGCCTCGCCACACAGCCCCGCCGACGAGCAACAAGCCTGCACCCAACAGCCAGCGCACCCCCCGACCCAAGCCCGTCCCCATCAGTGTCAGGCCTAGTCAGACCCCACAGCTGTACCACCCAGGCCAGACACCCACCACCAGAGCCCCCAGCCTTGGATAAGGCAGCCCATTAGCACCCCCCGCACAGTAGGAAAGCCCGGCCAAAAACCACACTAACACACCCAGGACCACACCCCCCAGCCCACCACACCCAGCCCAGCGAGCCCCCACCCAACCCACCGCACCAGCACAGAGCCCCCCTGCCCCCTCGTCGCACCAGGACACAAATGACACCAACCACCGGCCCCAGCAGGGCCCCTCAACAACATCATAGCACACCCCAGAGCTCCCCACAGCCCACAAGACGTGCCGACCCTAACCCACACACCACAACCCACCAAGCACCTAGACTCCAGCGCACAACGACCCTCACTAATCCCCTAGCCCACACAGACAGGCAGCGACGCAACTGAGCCACGGATTCCACCAGCAGAAAACCACCGCAACAACCACCCCGCACCCACCCAGCAAACAGAGCGCCCAGCCAGGATGACACACAGCCCAAACACACCACGCCACCCCACACAGCAGCTAACCCCACCCACACCCCCAAGCCCCCCCAACCCTAGACAGCATCATCGACCACCCCCCAAGACCAGGCCCCACCGAGCCCACCCCAAACGATGCACCGCAGCAAATTAGACCAGCAGGCGCACCGCCCCGAGGGGCCCCTCACCCTCAGCCAGCACCCCCCACGGCACCCAGCAGCTCCCACCAACCGCAGCCCACCCAACAAGCCCGCCGACCCGAAGCCCGACAGCCACTAGAGCATAGAGCACTACAGCCCTCCCATCACTCACGCGCCTACCCAGTCAAGTCACCCAGCGAACCCCCCACTCCCAGCATGAAAGCCCGGAGCTCCGTCAGACACACTAGCACAACCCAGCCTGCCCCACCACCAGCCCGACGTCGCCGCGCACATCCTCACCCAGTCCAGAACACACACCCCCTCATGCCCCAGGCCACCACACCAGACCACCCGAGACAAAACCACTCCAACCCCACCAGTCCAGCCGCCCAGCCCACCCACACCCAACAGCGCGCAGCCCAGCCAAGCACCAGCCCAAGCCAGCAGCCAGCACATGCCCCCACTAGAGCCACCCCACCACAGCCCTGACCAACCAAGAGCACCACAGCCCCCTCAAGAGCCGCCACATCCCCTCACCCAGGCACTCCCACAGGGCCCCAGAGCACTAACACAAGACCTCCCCACTCCACCACTCCCAGCTACACCAGCCCACCACCCAGCACACCTACTATCCCAGCACGACACCCCGACAGCCACAAGCCCCACACCATCACACAGCCTTCCACCAGCAGACACCAGCCACAAGACCCTGCCGACCACGCTATGCCCCCCCCACACACCGCATCACCAGCCCCCGCGCCAGCCCCACGCACCCCCAGCCCCCCCGCCCGAGCCATCACCCGCCCCCCCGCCCCCCCCCCGCCTAGCCCCCGCCCCCCAGCACCACCCCCCCCTACCCCCGAGCCTCCCCCAGCCCCCCCGAGCCCAGCCCCCCCCCCCCAGATCCCCCCCCACATCCCCCCCCCCCCACACCCCACGCCCTCCGACACCAGCCCACCGCCCCCCCCCCCCCCCCCCCCCCGCCCCCCACCCCCCCCTCCATCCGCACAGCATGATACCCCCCAGCTCCCACCACTGCCTCTCGCCAGCCGCCCCCCCGAGCCGGCCCAGCCGCCCACCCCCCCACACCCGCAAGCCCCCCAGCAGCCCCCACCCAGCAGCCCCCCACCTCCACCCACCCCACCCCCCGCCCCCCCCCCCCCCCGACCTCCCCCGACGACCCCCTCCCCCCCATCCCCCGACAACCATGCAAGCACCACGCCAACAGCCCACACCCCCCCAAAGACCCACCCATCCAGCCCCCCCGCGCTCAGCTCCGACAGTCCACCACCCCAAGCCAAGTCACCCCCCCCCCACCAGCCACTCAACTTGCCCAGCAGCCCAGTCCTACCAGCGCCTCCAGTCCCCCCGAGAGATCCCCCCAGCCTTCACCCCTCACCCCCGCCCCCCCGCACCCCTCCCTAGCACCCCCAACCCTACCTCGCCTCCCCCCCTCGCCGTAGCCTGAGCCCTCCACCGCCACTCGCGCCCGCGAGCACCTACATGCCCCGCCCCCCCCGCGCTTGCGACCCCACCCAGCTACCTCAGTTACCCTAGCCGCTGCTTAACTCCCAGACAGTCCCCAGCCGGCCAGCCTCTTCCCCTCCCCACCGCCCACCCCCCCCCCCCCCCCCCCCCCGGCAGCCAGCCCTCGCTCCCCCGCCCCCCCCTCGCCGCTCATACCCCCCCCCCGCCCTCACTGACCCCAACGGCCAGCGGCCCAGCCCCCCCCCCCCTACGACCCCCGCATTGCCACCCAGCCCCCCCCCCACTCCCCCCACGACCTCCCCCCACCCCCAGCACTCCACCTCCCCCGAGCCGCCGCCCCCGTCACACGCACGTCCGCCCACCCCCCCCAGTCCAGTTCCCGCGCCACACCCCCGCCCCCACCCACCGCCCTAGCCCGAGCCCAGCAGGCATCGCCACCACCCCCACCCCGCCCCGGCCAGGCCCCACACCACCCCACAGGCAGGGCAACCCCCCCAGCCCACCCCCCCACTCGCCGTCACCCCAGCTCCCAGGCCAACCGGCCAGCTCCTGCCCTCGCCCCGTACCTCCGAGCAGAGCCTCCCCAGAGCCTGCCCCCGCCCCCTCCCGCAGACCCACCCCGCCCGACCACCCCCCCGCCCCCGACTAACTCGACCTTCCTCCACGACCCCCCAGCCCCGCCCGCCCCCAGCCCCAGCAGCCAGCCCCAGCCAGCCACGACACGCCAGAGCGCATTCCCCACACCAAGTCCCCCCCTCCCCAGTCCCACCCGACACAGACCACACCCAACACCCCCAGACCCCCACCCCTTAGCCAGCCCCACAGGTATCCCCCGTCCCCAGCCAATCCTCCCACCCACCGCATCACCTAGACCCAGCCCCCCACCGAGACCACCAGCCACTTCCCGCCCCCCCCCGCCAGAAAGACCCCAACCCAATCCACTCCGCCTACGCAGCGCCGGCACCTACACAGCCCCCATCCCACCCCCCACCAACAGGAAGACTCCTCACCGAAGAACTGCCGCCCCATCCCATACCCCAGCAACCCCTCCACACCCAGAGCCACACCACAGAGCCACCCCAGACATAAGAGACAATCGGGCCCAGTCCACGCCACACCTTGCCTAGTCAAAGACGCCCCATCAACCATCAGCAGGGTCAGCCCACCCAGAACCCAGACATGCCCCTACAGTATAGCCCGAACAGCCCCCCCCCAAGAAAGCCCCGCCACGCCGCGAGCGCCTAAACAACCAGGCTAACCAGTCCAAGCCAGGCAGGTACAGCACCCACCACCCAGCTCTACGACATCCCCCACCACCCCCCAGCAAGGCCCCACCACCCCGGAAGCATCCCCGGAAACAGCCCACACACCCGCTGGTCCAGCCGAGCTTGATCAGCCCCACTAAGCATCCCCCCCCCCACAGCCAAAGCACCAGCCCCCTCAGAAAAGCCCCCGACCACCCCCCATCCCACCCAAGCGAACCCACGCACCAAATACAGACCAGGCTGAGCCTGGAAACGCCGAGCCACCAGCGAGTGCCCCAACCACAGCCACATCACAGCGCACCTACCCCGCCCTCAGACTACAGTCTCGTCCTGGGACCGCAGCCGGACCCCAAACAGCAGATGAGTCCAGCAACCACCCACCCAGGGACCACAATCAAGCTCACCCTAGCAAGCCCGTGCCCCCCCCCTACCCCACCAGCCCAAGCCATGCAGCATCCAGTCACTCACAGTCAGCGAACCCCTCCCCCAACGCAGAAGCAAGTCCGGCCTCGCAGCCACCCATCAACGGAGCAGCCCACCCCCAACAAGGCCAGCATACCACACCAACAGGCCCTAGCCCCCATCCCACTTTAACCTCGCCCAAGCAGCCTGCACCCCCCCACCGCCACAGCCCGGCAATGCACAGCCCCCCGCTCCGCACCCCACCAGCCACCCCCGCCCAACAGAGGCAACAGCGAATGCCCCCACAGCAGGCTAGCTCCACCACCAGTGGAGACCCACCCTCACGCAGCCAGCCAGTCCCACCCCCCCAGGCCCCCCAACCCCCTGCGCCACCACCCCACATGTCCCAGCCCCCTAGCACCACCACCGCCCCCCCCACAGATCACCCCCCCAGCCCCCTGAAGCCCCCAGCCCCCCCCCACCCAAGCCTCACCCCGCAACACCAGCACAGCACAGACCGCCACCAGGAAGCCCCCCGGCAACCCAGACCACCCCACACTCCAGGATCCACCACGGCAGACAGACGCACCGTCCCCCCTCTCGCCCACATCAGCAGAGGGCATCCACCCCCGCACCGCCCCAGGGCCCCCACCGACAGACCCCGACACCTCCCCGCAGCCTCCCCCCCCCCCCCAGACAACCACGACCACCAACCAACCGCACCACCAGCACCTAGCACGCCTCACACCAACTGACCCCACCCCACCGACAGCCAGCCGAGCGCAGACCCACCACGCCAGCCATCAGCACCCAGCCCAAGTCAGCAGCCCCTACGCCAGCAGCATCCAGACACATCCACCCAGCCCCCCCACCCCACACCCTAACCCCCAAAGCCGCCCCCCACCACACAACACACCCCCCCCCGCCCAAGCGCCGCCCCAGGAGCACCCACACCCCACCCTTCGACCCCACCCAGCAGGCGCGCACAGCCCACACCCAGCAGGCCCCCACCAGACCCCCAGCTACGCCCCAGAACCATCACACCATGCCCACCTCAGTCAGAGCGCGCAGAGGCCCCCTGCCCCCAAGCGAGCCCAGTCGAGACCCACCGCCGCCAGCCACAGCGCACCAGGCACCACCACCCGCCCCCCCCCACCCCAGCCACGCACCAAGCCCAAGCCACCCCCGAACGGCACCCACACCAGTTTCCAGCCCCTCAGGCTCCCCCAACCAGCATCCCACCCAGCAGTGCACGCAGCCCTCCCGCCACACCCCCCAGCAGCCACAGCCACCACCCGCACACCACCCCCCACCGATGCACAGCCAGCCCTCACAGCAGCCACCCCCCCCCCCACACCGCCCACTCGCCCCACCCCCCCAGAACAGACCCAGCTACAATCATCACCCGCCTGATCACCGCCAGTCCCAGGACATACCACACCCCGACCCAGCCCACCAACACTTCCTAGAGCAGCCCACCCCTTCAGACAGAACCATGCCGCTAGCCCCCCCACCCCTCCCTCGCCCCCCCACACCCCAGCACCAAGCTCCCCCAACCCCAACGCACACCATCCCCCCACCCCCCCCCCCACTACCAACCAGTCACACACCAGCCGCCCCCCCAAGGGAGCCCCCAGCCCAGGCGCTCCACCACCTCCACACCCGCACAAGCCCCACCCCACAGCCAGCCCCGTCACCCTAAGTCCACCTCACCCCAACACCGCCGCCCCCCAGGCGCAGAGCCCGACGGAGGCCAGACCAGCTCGCCTCAGCTCCACGCGAAGACACAGACCCCTAAGCGCCACAACCCCCCGCCCCCACCAGCCCCCCCCCCCGGCGCCACCCCCCCCGCCAGCCGCCGCCCCCCCCCCCCCCCCCCCCACCCTCCCCCCCCCATCCCGCCCCCCCAGCCCAGAGCGCCACCTCCCCCGCCACCAGCCCCCCACACCCAGACACCCCCCCCCACTCCGCCACCTACCCCTCCCCCCCCCAGCAGCCCCCCCCCCCCGCTCCCGCCCCCCCACCCCCCCCCCCCCCCCACTGCCAGAGCCCCCCCACCCCCCACCCAGCCGCACACCCCCCACGCCCCCTCCCACCCCCCACCCCCCCACCCCCCCCCCACCCGCCCCCCCAGCCACCCGCCCCCCCCTCTCACTCCCCCCGCCCCCACCCCACCCAGCCCCCCCCCATTCCCACCTCCCCCACCCACCCCCCCCCGTACCCCACGCTCCCAGCCCGCCAGCCCCCCCTGTAGCACACATCCTAGCCCCCCCCCCCCCCCCCCCCCCCGCCCCACTGCCCGCCAGCCCCCAGCACCCCCCCCCCTCCGCCAGCCGCCCACCACCCGCGCCCAGCGATCCCCCATCCCACCACTGCCCAGACCCCAACCCACCGCCGCCATCCCAGGCCACCCAGACCATACAGGCGAGCACCTCCCAGCGCCCCACCCCCTCAGCCACCCAGCCCCCACCCCCCCCAAGCAACCCCGGCCCCCCACCTCACCCTCCACCCCCACCTCCCCCTCACCACCCCACCAGCGCCCACCCAGCCCCCGGCCCTCGCAACACCACAGAGCCCAGCTCCAGCACACCCCAGGCCAGGCAAGCCCGGCCTCCGTCAGCCACCACAAACAGCGCGGGAGAGCACCGAGCTACCCCACCCCCGCCAGAGGCCCACGGCCAACCCCACCACCCGAGCCCCCCAACCCGCTCCACAAATGTCCTCCCCACCAGCCCAGCCCCAGCCGACCCCGCCCCCCTCACCCCTCCCCCCCGCCGCTCCAGCCCCCCTTGCCAGCCCAGACCTCGCCCCACCCCCCTCACCAGCGCCCCACCACGCCCCCCACCACCCCCCTCCAGCAGAGCCCCCCCCCGAGACACCCCCCAGCCGCCCCCGCCACCCCCCCCCCCCCCACCCCGGCAGCCACACCCCCGTCGCCCCCCCCACCCAGCCCCGCACAGCGCGGCCACACCAAGCACCGCAGCCCCCCCACCCACCCCCCTACCTCCGCCGACCCAGCCCACCACAGCCAGCAGGGCCATCAGCGCCACCCCCCTAGCCCACAGCCCATCAGCAGCCCGAGCCAGCCCCACCCCCCCTGCAGCAGAGCCCCACGCCCCCAGCCCACCAGCCGCCCCTAACCCAGCCCCCCCCCCAGCCCAGCCAGCCCTGCCAGCCCCAGCCCCCACCCCAGACTCACCACCCCACCCAGCCCCCAGCCCCCCCGAGTGCCCCCCACGCAGCACCCCCAGCCGCCACCCCCAGCCCAGCAGCCCACCCCCCAGCTCCCACCCCCCCCGAGCCCCCGAGCCCCAGCCCCAGCCCTGCCCCAGCCTCAGGCCCCCAGAGTCCCGACCCCAGCTCCCCCCCAGACAGGCCCCAGGCCCGCCCCCACAGCCCCGCCTCCCCCGCCAGACACGAGCCGGCAGCCCCTACCCCGCCCCAGACCGAGCCCCAGCCACCACCCCGTCCCCCCCCACCTCACACACAACCCCAGCCCACCCGGAGCACCCCACATACCCCAGCCGCCACCCAACACCCAGAGGCCACCCCACACTGCTCCACCACAGACCACCCCCCAGCCATCCACCAGCCAGCCGCTCCACCAAGCCCAGTCACACAGGCCACGCCCACCCAGACCAGAGACCGACCAGACCACCACGTCCTCCCCCCCAGGCCCACCAAAAGATCCAACCCCAGCCACCCAGCCCGCCACCCCCCCCAGCCCCCCAGCGAGCTCCCCGCTCCCTTACCAGGAGCAGCCACCCACAGCGCTACACCCCCCTCACCCCACGCGCAGCCCACGACCCCCCCCACACAACAAGGGCCACCAAGCCCCCCCCCCCTCTCCCCCACCCAGCCGCCCCACACAGCACTCCCGCACCAACCGACACACCCACCCCCACAGCCCAGTCCCCCACCACCCCCCAAGCCACCCTCCAGCCCCCCAGCCAGCCCAACCCCACCCGCTAAGCCGCACCCCACCACCAGCAGATCAGCCCAGCCCAGCCTAGCACCCCGTATCGCCCCGTCTAGCCCCACCACTACGGAGCTCAGCGCGCCCCCTAGCCGCCCCCACCCTCCACCACCCGCAGTCTAGACCAAGCCACCCCCCCACGGACGCGTCCACCGACCCCAGCCCCCACCCCCCGCAGCACGCTCCCCCCCGCCTGCCCCAGCAGAACCCCCCCCCATACACAGGACCACCCCACCCAGACACCCAGCTCCCTGCACGCAGAGCACTACCACCAGCCAGCCACCGCGACACACCACATCCACCCCACCACCCCAGAGCAACCAGGTCCCCCCAGACACAAGCACCTGATGCCCGAGCCCTCCCGAGGGTCAACCGTGCTCAGCCACCCAGACCAGAGGCCGACCCTCAGCCCCAAGCTCCAGAGCGAACCTAGACGCCTGAGAACACAGCCCCCACACAGCCCCCCACCCCCGACCCAGCCCCCCAAGCCACATCATCACAGTCCCACCTCCATCGAGGTCCAGACAACACAACCCAGCACCACAGCCCAGCGAAGGCCAGAGCCAGCAGCAGATTCAACACCCACACCGCCCCCGAAACCCTTGCCCGCCCACCACCTCCTAGCCCCACCACCACAGCCCCACCACTCCGAACCCCGCCACGCAACGATACCGTGCAGCCACCCAGCCTCAACCTCCCATTCAAAACCAGCAGCTAACACACCCGAATACGTCCCAGCCAACCCAAAGAACTAAGCCAGGGCCACCCCCCCCAGTCCCGGACCCCAGCCACCCCCTAGCACGCCTAACCCGAATGCCCAGCCCAGCCACCCAGAAGCCCCAGCCCACCCCACGAACTCTAGCCCCACCCCAGAGCCGTCCCCCACCCCAATACACACCACACCCACCGGCACCTCCCTCCCGCCCACTGGACAGCCCCGTGACCTAACACCAGCCTCCGCCATCGCCCGCCGGAAAGCAGCACACACTCAGGCCCACGTTGTCATCACCACTAGTCCGCAGACAGGCCCCAGCAGCAGGGCCAGTCATGAGCTCCCAGCGGCGAACCCTCTGCACCCCCAACGCCCTCCAGCCACCGAAGCCGAGCAGCAGCCCCTCAAGAGGTACCCCCAACCGCCCACAGCCCAGACCAAACCCGCCACTAGGCCCACCAAACCGCAGTCAAGCACCCGCCAGCCCTTCCCCCACAACACCCAGCAGCCAACCCCCCAGGCCCGCCCAGCCCCGCTCCCTAAGCCAGCACCCGCCACACCCAACGATCCAGGCCGCCACAGAACCCCCTCACGAGACAGCAAGCAAAGGCGTCCCAGCAGCACTAGCTCCACACCACCACAAGCCCGATTCACCTCTTACACAAGACGCCAACCAGCCCCAGCCCCCCCAGCAGCCAGGAAGACCCCCATGCCACTAGCCGCCACCACCGCCAGCGAGCCACCCCAAATCACCACCAGCACAAGCAGCCCCAGGCTCAGGCCTCACACACCGCCACCCCCCAGCGAGCCAGCCCACCACAGCCACAGCAACCACCCCCACAACAGCACGCATGACAGCCACACCCCCCGCCGGTAGGAGTCCCCCACCTCCCCCACGCCTCCTCCAGCCGAAGAGGACCGATTAAGCCCACCAGCAACACCACCGGCAGCCCCATATCCCCCCGCCCTCAGCTCTAACAGCTCAGAACCATAGCACGCGTCGCACCAGCCCAGGCCCAGACAGCCCAAGCTAGCCAGCCCCCAACAACACGCCCGTAGACCCCCGCCCTCAGCTAAGCAAGCCCAGCAAGCGCGCCTCCCCCACAAGCAGCAAAGATTACAGATAGTCGCACCAGCCAGCGCCCCAGAACACCCCAAGCCAAGCATCAAAGCACCTACACCCTAGAGACGCCATGTACTCACAGGGGATGGAACCAGCTACGCCCGGGTACGGGTCTACCATTACAAAGACAGGGCAGTCACAGACAAGCACCCAACCCCAGCACCCCGCAGGCAAAACACAGAGGTAGGCCCAGACGCCCAGCCATACTCCAACCTAGCCACGACAACGAGAGCCCCCCCACCCCACCAGCCCCACAGCCCCGCTTCCCCAACGCACCACCCAGCTCAGCCACCAGGCGCCCAGAGCAGGGAAATCAAGACACAGCCCCCCCCACAGCCCGCCACCCCCCCCACAACAAAGCCCCAGCACACCAGCAACGCCCCCCCGAGCCCGTTCCGCGTGACTGCCGACATCACGGCCAACGCAACACCGCCACCCTTCAGCCACCCTCTACTTATCCAGCCCCGAACCCAGCCAGAACCTAGCACCGCATACATGAAGCACAGGCCCCGGGACTCAGCAGAGCACTCCCCTGACCCTCCAGAAACCCCCCCCATCAGACCCGCCGGCGCACCCCCACCAGCCACATCCCCCCCCC
Organism: Indicator indicator; assembly: GCF_027791375.1. Taxonomy (NCBI): domain Eukaryota; kingdom Metazoa; phylum Chordata; class Aves; order Piciformes; family Indicatoridae; genus Indicator; species Indicator indicator. The sequence continues at coordinate 122,715 of NW_026539151.1, forward strand.
GTCCCGCGCACACCACCAGCAACCGGGCGACCCCCCACCGCAGACCCCCACCCAGCACCCCAGTCACACCAAGAGCCACCACCCTCCCCAATGCTTCCAACCCCAGCCAGCCGCCACCCTAAGCAAACCTCCAGACCAGACCCCCACCCCCCCCCCCCCACCCCCAAGCCACCCAGCCCCCACCAGCCACACACGCCCACCCAGGCCCCCCGCCAGACCCACCCAGCCCTCCCACAACCCATCGCGCCCAAGCCCTCGCACCCCAGGAACCCACCCGCCCTAGGCCAGGCCCCACCCCCCCCCCCCCCACCCCCAGACCCCCCCCCCCCCCCCCCCCCCCGCCCCCCCCCACCCCCCCGCGCACAAAGACCCCCCCCCCCCAGACCAAGTCCCCCTACCCAGCCCCCACCCTCAGCCCCCCCCAGCCCCCCCCCCCCCCCCCCTAGGCCCCCCAACGCCCCCCGCCCCCCAACCCCCACCCAGCACCCCCAACCAACCCCCAGAACCCAAACCCAACCCCCGCCCCCCCCACCCCCACCCAGACACCCCGGGCAAGCTCCAAGCACCCCCCCCCCCCCCCCTAGGCACCCCCTCCCACCGCCCCAAGCATCGCCCCCCTCGGCCCCCGCGGCCCCCAACACGCCAGCCCCCAACCACCACAGACACGGACCCGCCTGCCCAACGCCACCCTCCACCCCACCCCCCCCGCTCACCCAGACCAGACCCACCACCCCCCCACCCCTCCCCCGCGGCCCCCCCCCCCCCCCCCCCCCCCCCCCCCCACACCCCCAACCTCCCCCCCCCCACCCCCCCCCCCCACCCCACACCCCCACGCCCCAGCCCCCCACCAGCCCCCCAGCCCCCCCCACACCCCCCACAGCCCCCCCCCCCCCACCCCACCCCCCCCCACCCCCCCCCCCCAGCCCCCACCCCACCCCAGCCCCCCCCCCCCCCCCCCCCCCCCCCCCCCCAGCACCCCCCCCCCCCAGCCCCCAGCCCCCCCCCCCCCCCCCCAGCCCCCCCCCCCGCCACCCCACCCCCCCCAGCCCCCCCCCCCCCCCCCCCCCCCACCCCCAGCCCCCCCCCCCCCCCCCCCCCCCCCCCCCCCACCCCCCACCCCCCCCCCCCCCCCCCCCCCCCAGCACCCCCCCCCCCCCCCCCCCCCCCCAGCCCCCCCCCCAGCCCCCCCCCACCCCCCCCCAGCCCCCCCCCCCCCACCCCCCCCAGCCCCCCCCCCACCCCCCCCAGCCCCCCCCCCCACCCCACCCCAGCGCCCCCCCAGCCCCCCCCCCCCCCCCCCGCCCCCAGCCCCCCCCCCCCCCCAGCCACCCCCCAGCCCCCCACCCCCCCCCCCACCCCCCCCCAGCCCCCCCCCCCCCCCCCCCCCCCCCCCCCCACCCCCCCCCCGCCCCCCCACCCCCCAGCCCCCAGCCCAGCCACCCCCCCCCCCCCCCCCAGCCCCCAGCCCCCCAGCCCCCCCCCCCCCCCACCCACCCCCCCCCCCCACCCCCAGCCCCCCACCCCCCCCCCCCCCCCCCAGCCCCACCCCCCCCCCAGCCCCCCCCCCCCCCCCCCCCACCCCCCCCCAGCCCCCCCCCCCACCCCCCCCCCCAGCCCACCCCACCCCCCAGCCCCCCCCCCCCCCCCAGCCCCCCCCACCACGCCCCCCCCCCCCACCCACCCCCCCCCCCCCCCCCAGCCCCCCAGCCCCCCACCCCCCCCCCCCCCCAGCCCCCCAGCCCCCCCCCCCCCCCAGCCACCCCCCCCCCCAGCCCCCCCCCCAGCCCCCCCCCACCCCCCCAGCCCCCAGCCCCCCACCCCCCCCCAGCCCCAGCCCCCCCCCCCCCCCCCCCCCCCCCCCCACAGCCAGCCCCCCCCAGCCCCCCCAGCCCCCCCCCCCAGCCCCCCCCAGGCACAGCCCCCCCCCCACCCCAGCCCCACCCCACCCAGCCCCCCACCCCCCACCAGCCCCAGCCCACGCCCCCCCAGCCCCCACCCAGCACCCCCCCGTACCCACCCCCACCCCCCCCACCGCCAGCCCCCCCCACCCCCCCCACACCCACCCAGCCCGCCCCCCCCCAGCACCCCCCCAGGCCCCAGCTGCCCCACCCCCCCACCCCCCCCCACCCGCCAGACCCCCCCCACGACCAGCCAGCCCCCAGCCCCACCCCCCCCCAGCCCCCCCCCCACCACCCCCCTCAGCCCCAGCCCCACCAGCCAGCCCCCCCCCCACCCCCCCTCCACCCCACCCCCCCGCCACAGCCCCAGCTCCCTCCCCCCCCCCCACCCCCCCCCAGCCAGCCCCAGCCCCCCAGCAGCCAGCCCACAGGGCAGAACACGCCAGACGGGCACTCACAGGCCACCACCCAGGCCAGCGCAAGCCGAGCCCTCCCACCCAGCCCAGCAAGCTAGAGCCAGGGCCAACAGATGAGAAACGCACCCGCACCGATATGCCACAGACAGAATGCAGCGCACCCCGCCGCTATCCAGCCCCTAGACCACCAGACCACAGGCCACGATCTCCTGCCAGGAGAGAGCCAGGACACCCCCGCTGGGTGCCAGCAGCAGACTGATGCAGCCCCCAGCACCAGACCCCCATCCATGCCGCCCCACAGACTGAGCAACCACCCCAGCGGCCACTAGGCCACCCCGCGCCCGCCCCCCAGCCCGTAGCGACCCACTCACCCAACCGCGCAGAGCCAGAGGCTCACCAGTGCCAGACACCAGCCAGCCACACGCCCCCCCAACTCCCCCATCCCAAGAGCCCCACATACGTCCTGCCCTCCCCCTAGACGTCCCGGCACATCGCGATACGCGAGCCAACCAGCATAACCAGTCAACGGAGCCCAAGAGTTATCTAACGAGACCCCATCTCCCGACCCCTCCCCAGCTCCACAGGCCCCGCCCAGGCCAGTCCGCCCACAGCAGCGCCCCCACCCACCCCCCAGAGCAGCCCCCCCCCCCTCCTCAGTCACCTGACTCATCCCTGGACCACACCCCACAAGCCCCAGCGCCAATGCCCACCCGCCACCCGCCTCAGTAGGGCCCAGAAACCTCCGCCCTCGAGCCACAAGAGCACAAGCAGGACGTTCCCATCCTAGCCGAACACCCACCCCCCTACCACCCTCCCCCCTCCCAACACCCAGGGAAGCCCCCACGCCCCGTAGATCCGAGCAACAGACAACAACCAAGCCCACTCAGAACCATCTAGCCCCCAAAAGACTTCCGAGCGCCACGAGCCCATCCCCTCCGCCCACCAGGCAAGCCCGCATCCCCCCTGAGCAACCGCCCACTCAGCCCCTCCCACCCACGCTAGGTACCCGCACCACACCCCAGCCCACAGACAGTCCCCACAAACCCAAGCGACCGCCTCCACACCACAGACGACCCCGCGCACGGTCCCGGTACATGCCACGCCAGCAGACCCACCAAAAAGCAGAGACAGAAGCCAGGCCTCGAGACCATAACCGAAGCCATCAGCGCAACCCAGCAAAGCCACCCACAGAATAAACATTCCAGAGTAGCTCCAACCTAGAAGATCACTGCACTCACCCCATCCGTCCGAAGACTGCCCCAGCACGCACCCCCACTCAAAGCACACTTCCAACCCCGCCCAGCCAGCCCCCTATCACAGATCCATCAACCACGAGCACCGCACCCCCGCCACCAGCCAAGAGCCCCCAATAAGCCCTAGCACATCGCGTGAAAACCCAGAGACCCACAAAACCAGCCAACCACTCAGATCAGCCTACACCAAGCCAAGTTCGAAGCCAACACCACCCGCCACAGCCAGTGGCCACCGGTCGGCGGACTAAGAGCAAAACCAGGACAACGCAGAGAGGCCAACCCCACCAGTCATACCCCCAAGAGCAACACCCCCCCCCCCGAGCAACATCAGCGGACCCAGCCCAGACGACCTCCCAGCCCAAGCCCCCCACTCCCCCCCGCCACAACCCCTCGACACCCGCAAAACCACCCCCGCCCACCCAGCTCCAGAGCCAAACCCCAGCCAGCAAGACGATCAGAGGTCCAGCCGCACACCGAGAGCCACTACGGCCCCCCCAGCCCGATGCACCACGCCACCACCCAGACCCCACCCCACTCAGCAGCCCAGCGCGAACGACGCCCTTCCTACCAGCCCACAGAGACAGCCCAGCACCCCCAAGATCAGCCACCCCCACCCACCACCCCGCTACCCTCAGCCTGACAGCTCTAACACTCAGCAGGCAGTGCCACAACCTCCCAGACCACCCGCCCGGCCTGCAGCCACCCCACCAGCCACACGTGCGTATCTCAGAGCCCACCAGCCTCCAGCCGCCCCCAGCAGACCACTCACCCTAGCCAGCGCACCCCCACAGCCCAGCCACCCAGCCCCCAGGCCCCAGAAGCCTCAACACCACCACACATCCATCACCCACGGACTCGACAGCCCCGGCATGCCACAGCCCCCTCCCCACGAGGCCCACAGCACTCCAGCCCCCAGCACTCAACACCCAGCTCCCCCCCCCCCTACCCCAGCCCCCCCCAGGCCAGCGAGGAGCCGTACACCAGACACACCCAGACACCAGCCCCCCCCACCCCCAGCCGAGCCCCCAGCGCACGCCCACGCCCACACACTCCAAACCTACCCCACCCCCAACCCACACTCCCAGCCTGACCCTCCTAAACCGAGACCCGCAAGCGTACTATCGCTGAAGCTGCCAACAGCATTCTCCCACCCCGCTCAAGCACCCTGAGCCAGCACAACGACAGCATAACACAGCAGAACCAGCCAAGCTAACCAGAGCGCTACTCACAGCGACCACAGCCCCAGACCCAGCAGGAAAGCAGGCAAGCCACCCCAATAGCCACAGATGCACAGCCACAGCCCCAGCGATCCCAACCCCAAGCAGGCGAAGATTAGCAGACCAGCAGAACAAGCCGACCCCGCCCCCACCCTCGTCAGACCCCCCCCACCCACCCATCCAACTCCGTAACGCCAAAGCCGAGCCCGAGCCAACCGACTCCACGTCGCCCAGACGTGGCCCAGGCAGCGTCACCACAGGCAAGCCAGCCCATCGCCCCAGAGCACCGACCCGAGCACAGGCAACCGCAGCACACACCAAGAGCCCCCCCCCTCCGATCAGCATCTCCCACCCCCCGCACCAAGCTAGCCAGACCTCATCCCGCCATGTCCCACCCCTCAGCCACCGCACGCGATCCTGACCCGATGCATCCGGCACTCCCGTAACCAGACACATCAGGCAGCCATCTGCAAACCCCCCCCCACCCCCTACCCACCAGAGATGCCACCCCCCCTAGCATCGACGCGTCTTCCACCCAAGCAGCACCTACCACAGGCCCCGATGACGACCACAAAGCATTCCCAACACCACTCCATAGCTCTGTCGTTGACCCGAAGAGCGCGCACCCCAGCCAACGTTTCGGCCACCACAGCAAGTGTCAACGACACCAGAGGCAGCAAACCACCCAATACAGGTACCCAACTCACCGATCTAAGCACAGGTTACCTGCCCAGCCCCAAAGGCTACCTCCCGCGAAGCCTACGTCCAGCCCAGCTACGCAACCCCAGCCCCACAGAACACCAGACCGGCCCACGCAGCCCGCCTCCAACCCCTCCACCGTAGGCAGCCCTCCACACCCCACCCACCGCCAGCCTCACCCCGAGAGGCACACCTGAACAGTCACCCACACTAAGCAACCAGCCAGACCTCACCAGCACAGCCGGATACCCTCAACTGAAGACCACCAGCAGACACCCAACCCCCCCAACATATCCAGGAGCACATCCCACCCACCAGATCAGCCCAAGGCCACCCTCTCACGATCCCCTCCCCAGCACACCCACCCACAATGCGCCCAGAGTCTCTAACCACGGAGCCACACCACTAGTCCACCGAGGCCCCCGCGAGCCCAGTCAGACCAGCCCACACAGCCACCCACAGTTGCCACCAGTCCCCAGCCACCGCCGAGCACCCAGCCCCCGCCAAGCCAGCCCACCACCCAGCCGCTGACCACCAAAGCCACCCCAGACCCGACCGCTCAGCCCCCAGCCCATCCCAATCCAGCAGATGAAGTGTCGGAGCCTCACTAGCCCCCCCCCACTTGCACACCCCGCAGGCGCAGAGAGGCACACCGCGACACATCACCAGCCACACGGCAGCCCTCAACGCGTCCAGCGCCTCCTCCCACGCCCGTCGAAGCCCCCCACAGTAGCTGCGCCCGCAAAGCAGCTACACATCGCCCCTAACGACACCCCCGTCTCCCATTGCGCAGCCCAGCCTCACCCTCCCAGACCCACCCCACCCCACCAGCTCACCCACGCAGAACCGACCGGAGCCCCCAACAATACCCAGACCCCAACAGCCAGCGTCGCACAGAGGCAGCCACCAAGCCCAACAACCCAGAGTCTAGCGAACAGCCACGCCCCAGCCCCCCACGCCTCCCAAACCAGCCCCGAGCCCCGTTGCAACCTACAGAGCCAACGCGTAGCACCCCCACCAATCCCAGACCATTCAACTCAGCTCCCAGCCACCCACTACCCCCATAACAGGCCCACACAGCGCATCCAGCCCGCCCTTCTAGCCGAAGCCCGGCCCAGATGCAGACCCCCCCACCAGCCCAAGAGCGAAACAGACCACAGCCCAAACGTCCCACACAAAACCAACACCCCACCGCACCACCGCACACCAACACCAGCCCACGTGCAACCAGTCAGCGAGAGGACTGCACCGGACCACAAACTAGCACGCCCTCAGCCCCGGCGTCCCCGAGCCAGCTACTACCAGGCCGAGCGCAGCGGAGCACAGCCCCAAGACCGCCCCACAGCCCCCCACACGCCACCGTAGAGACACCAGATGCCAGCACTCCACCCGGAGACAGTGCAGAGACCCCCAGCCAGTGCAGACACCTCCACGAGCGCCCCCTGGCCCTCACAAAGAGGCACGCCGACAGCTCTACCTTGCGGCCCGGGGCATAGTATGCGCCTGCAACCCCGGAATGGCGCCCTACTCCGCCCAGCCAGGGTCCTACACCCACCCGCTAGCTACCCTCCCCCTCCCACCACCTCCCCGCAACAAGGCTGACCCCACTGAGAGCGCCGAACACCCAAAGAGATACCTCGAGCAGCCCCCCCAGCCGACCCCATGCAACCATGGCACCCTAGGAGTGCCCCAAGGCTAACGTCCATAGGACCACCAAGGACCGAGACAAAATGCGGTCCTAGCTAGCCCCCACCCAGGCCCAAGCCTGAGCAGTATCACAGGAGCCCCACAGTCGGCCCCACCCAAACCAGACCTAGCCCGCCCACCCAGCACTCAGACCTTAGACCAAAGCAGGCGCCCCGACCCTACACAGCCAGCAACAGAGGCCTCAAGGAACGACAGCACCCAGAGCAGCACGCCCGCCCGTCAGCTTAAAGTAGCCAGCCAATCGCCCCACAACAGCGTCCCAGCACAAAACCGCACGTCGCACCTCACCCGAGCAGGCAGCCTAGACCCCGGCAAGCCGCAGCGACCACCCAGAGGCATCGACAAGAGGACCGACGACCCCTAAGACCCCACTGGAGCGACCCGACATAGACACACAATAAATTGCCAGACAACACACGCCCGAGGGCGACCCAACAGCTCCCCCAGACCCCCAGACAAGGCGCACCGACAAGCATCAACAGCATGCCGATAGCAGGCAGCCCGGCCAGGCCCCGCCCCAGGCCCCCCCGCAGCACACCAGAAGAGCAACCCCACACCCTGAGCCCACACGCCCATGCAGAGATAGCCCTCAACCGGCACCCATAAGAGCCCACTCAGCAGCAACCACGACACGACAACAATCCCCCACCTTGCCACGCCACCCAGCAAGGAGACCAGCACGCCATCACACCCCACAGCAGTAAGCTAGGAGTTTCTGCCGGCTAACACCCTCTAAGCAGCAGGGCCACGAGCCCCCCACCCCACCCCATGAGATTTCCCACCCAACCCAGACCACCAGCCACCCCCCAGCTCAGGATGCCACCCAGCAACAAGCCAGCACTGGAAGCCCCCAGCAGACCACAGAGCCAGCCCCAAGACCCCATCCCCAGCAGCTTCCCACAGTCCAGCTCCCCCCACTCCCCAGCAGAACCCCCGACCCCCACGGCCCCGTGCCAGCCCCCGCCAGTTCACAGGCCTCAACCCCCACAGGCACAGAGCCAGCAGCCCAGTCAGCCCACCCAGGCCCCCAGCCACGAGACGCACCTCCCCCTCAACCACCCACACACCCTCTAGCCAAATAAACAAAGCACCCCTCCACTCACCCCCATAACCAGCCCCAACCCCT